>NC_135316.1:46013138-46315138 GCF_048772815.1 Callospermophilus lateralis | reverse complement strand
AGAATTAACGGAGAGGAGGGAAGAAAGGTGACCTAAAGTTCCTGGTGTTCTCTCCAGCTGAGAACTTCTAAAAGACTAAGTAGAAGAGGTCCCAGAGTTCTCCTCTGACAGGGCAAGAGAACTGGGGCGCTAATACACTAATTTCCATCCTTCACTTTTATGGGTGTTAACTCACCCAAACTTCTGACTGTCCCTGGATAGGCCTGGCATGTTTCTGTGGCCAGAGAAAGCCCAAGGCCAGAGTGTCACAGATGCTTGTGGTAGGTAGCAGGTGGTGTGCATGAAAATGGGCATGGGGGTGCCAAAGGGATTTGGGCAGGACACCAGCAGCATCTGCCACAATACCCTAATCCAGGCAATAATATGTTTGTGCAAGGATTCCCCTCCTAACCTCAAATTCCTCTTACTCTTGTTCCTTTTACATCTACCTCTGGCACCCACTCCATTAGATGTTGTGTATATGTAATAATATACACAAACCCACCCAAACTAAATTGGTTTAAAGGGCAAAAGCAAGCACAAGATTTTTAGTCATTAATTTTGGAATATGTTCTTTGGTCATTTACATGAATCCTTGTCCTTCCCAGTACACAGAATTTTTTCATGGAGAATGTGGTTAATATATTAAACTATTGTTTTCAGATTGAATTACATACTATTTTCAGGTTTATGTCTTTCCAAAAGCTGGACTTACACTGATTTAGGTATTCCTTAGCCAATATCCACCCGCTCCTTGTGTTCTCCCTGTTTCCCTTTGCCTACCCACGTTCTTAATCTTCTGAGTGTAAACATCCTTCACTCCCAGAAGCCTTCTCTGATTCCCATGATTCGGTTGGATTTACATGTTGCCAGCTCCAAGAGCAGGTGATGCCCTTTCTCAGTTATGCTCACCACATTTGTGATTCCTGTTCACTAGCAGCCTTCCAGGATACACTGGACCATGATTTTGTTCTACTTCTAGAACCTGGTCTAGTGATTAGCACCTGGTAGGCATTGATTAAAATTTGCTGAAACGTTGTATGAATAAGCCATGCCATTTTGTGTTAATTAACACTTTAAAAGAGAATTGATTTTACTTCTTCTGAACATTTTCCTAATGAATTTATAAATCTATTAAAGGTGGGGACGGCTTCTTGTGCATTCCCTTTAGAGGGTTGTATGCAGCACACCTCACACACTAGGAGCTTCAAAATGATTGCAAACTAAATTAACTTGTTAACTCCAAGGCCCCATATTACTTATTTTGGTAGAGATAACTTAGACCTCTAAGGACAAGTTGCAAGATCTCATGTGAAATACAGCCACAAATCAAATGGAGCAAATTAATTGCTAATCAGGGACTAAGTAACAAAATTTGGTTTCAAATACAAAAACAATGAAGAAATATGTCCTGTGATTAGGATAAGTAATGAAGGTACCAGAAATAGACATTAATTGTAAATGTGTATGGAGTACTCAGAAAAATTAAAATGTTAGAATATGTGTGTTAATTGGTCTTAATAATGTACACAAAACCCACCCAAACTAATTGGTTTAAAGGGCAAAAGCAAGCATGGGAGAAAAGCAAACTAAATTTTGAAAAAGACAAATCTGTTAAGATCAATATGCATTAAAATAGCATATTTTAAAATACATTTTTAAAAACCTTGTATATAACAGAATGATGCCAATAAGCATTATAAAATCATTATTTCAGAGGAAATATGCTGTATCTTCCTAATACAAAATTAGAGAATAGAAGAAAAGAACATTATATCATCACATTGATAAACCTTATTTGTTTATGGACTAGTTTCTAAAACATACCTTATTTGTTTATGGCCTATAATATATGTGTGGATTTTTTCTAAACAGAGGCATGGTAATAAAACTTATCCATCTCAAAATAGGAAGATCTTTGAAGCATTAAATAGTGTATCATGGAAAGTTTCACATGTGCCATAGTATTTAAACAAAACTGAGTAAAAAGCTACTAGCTTTTCTTGAATAACATTTATCTTATTATTATAAGATAAAAATGAATTGTGATAGAGTAGCAAAATATCAAGTATTAGGCTCTATATGTAACTTCTACCTTCAAAAAGTACAAAGAATGGACACATATGTAATTTATGTACATACATAAGCAGATGTAGTATCTTTTAACATTTCCTACAGATATTTTTAAAAAATATGATGTAAATATTAACAAGGACAAAAATGTAGACAAACTCCATTTCTTATTTCATTGTGCAGCATTGATTTGTTATAAAGCTATCTGTCTCTGAAATATCTTCCTGAAAGATGTGCACATACAAATAAAAGCACATGTGTTATAGCACACCGGTAAACAAGGCTTGCCAGGTGTTCTCAGAGGCTCTGAGCCAATGAGGGCTACACAGTTCCATGACGTTGAACATGCTCAGCCCTTGAGCATTAACACATCAAGCAGTGCGCCCGAGTTGAGTGCATGCTGCCACCATTTTGGAGCCTCTCTTTTCCCACAGATTTTGTGATCTGTTTTACAATTTTGAATAATAGTGGTTTACAGAAAGTGTATCATTGATCAACTTGAGGAGAAACAAAGAAATAATATCATGGTCGATGATAAAATGCATAGTTTATATTGACGAGATAATTTTAAAGAAATGGTCAAGTGAAATTGAAAAAGGTGATAGGAAATGTGGGACTATTTTTGATCCTTTGACGTTGTAAAAGCAACAAGTATACTGTTGGTATACAGGTATACTGCAGTTGTATCTCAGGAAGACGGATTAATGGATCAATGTTATGTGAAAGTTGGTTGGAGGAACCTGTGACCTGAGACACATCCTTGGCTTCATGGAATTTATGAGACCAGAAGAGCAGTTGTAAATTTTAAATACTAAAAAAGTATTTCCATACAGTACTTGCGTGATTCAGATAATACACCACAGGCTCCCAAATGTTATTGAAAAATTTTAATTCATCATAATTTTAAAAAGGTTGAAAATATAGCAGAAAATAAAATTTCAGCATAAAATACCAAATGCCAGTTTCAGAGCTAAATCCCTTCTAATAGCCCCAAGACATAAAGAGAAGGGAATGATTAAATTGGTGAAGATTATTCAAGATGAGGACATTTTCATTTACAAAAAAGAATAGGTATTAAAATAAGTTCTTTATGCTTCTAACTAAAATACTTTTCAATGATAGCTCATAAAGCTACTTAAAAAATAAAGTAAGATTCTACCCTCAACTTCCTACTTTTACTAGCCAGATACAGATAGTTTAAATCACTCACTCAAATCTACCCAGACTACAGAGAAATTAAATACAATAATATTCAAGATACTTCTCACATTTAATTTGCTACTTTTTGCAAGAGATTAAAAGAAGACTCTTACCTTTATGAGTACACATTTCAGTAAAGGAGCATATTAGAATTGGGTTTGGAATCATTGCTTTCTTGAATATCTGCCAATATTATGTACATACATAAGCATATGTAGTATCTTTTAACATTTCCTACAGATATTTTTAAAAATATGATGTAAATATTAACAAGGACAAAAAATGTAGACATTTTTACAGGTTGCCTATAGACTGTGTTACACTCATCTGATGCTATGGCCCTAATGTTCACCTTTATCTAGTTTCCTTCTGACTTCTTATAACACAGAAGACAGTTAAACTCTTCTCTTTTAAAAGAGTTAATGTGAGGTGAGGATGAACAGATGTTCCCTCTACTCCATCAACTCTATATTCATTTAATGTGATACTCCATGGGTTCTTGACTATTTTAAAATCTTGTTCTTTTCTCCTTTTGCTGATTCAAGAGTGTCCAATAAACATTCTTTATCCAAGTTTTTTTCTTTCCCTTTATGGTGAAAGTCTTTTTCCCCCCAGGCCACCAAGAATAGTAACTAGTTTGGAACTTGATTCCAGGAATAGGTAAAAATATACTAGATCTCAGGGGAAAGGAACTGGTAGAGTCTGGGATTGATCCTGGCATCTTAGGACTGAAAGTGGTAAAATGCAGTTATGTCAGTGAAGGAAGGTGACACAGCTTAGCAAGCAGTGGAGAAACTGCTGGCTTCCCAGTCACCATGGGGATCTGTGTACATTGGAGATCAGCTTGGGAATCAGCTTGTTACCAGTGGGTAAGAGCTGGAGGAATTCAAGTGGAGATAAGATTGGCTGCTCTCAGTCACACTAGGTGGCTTTGAAAAAGGGCAGAGCTAAAGCTTAAATATGACATTCCCAAGTCTTAAGCTTACCTAGGGCTTCTCTATGACAATGCTAGTAGAATCTCTTGACTCTTAGAGTTGAGATATTAAAAAAAAAAAAATGAAAAGGTCAGTCATGGGATGCCAAGTTAGCGCATTATTTAACACACCTCACTTCCATGTGTCTTGTGGGAAAGATAAAGGATGAAATGGGACAGAGTGAGACCCTGAATATTGAATTTGGATATGTAGGAGGAATGGAGAACTTTATATAGTCACAAATGCCCAAATCCTTAGGCTTCATTGCCAGTTGATGCAGCTCAAGGGAAATTATTATTATTATTATTTTTCATCTTAAGAGGTCCTAGCTCTGCTTGAGTCAGTACTCCTTGGGTCCTAACCCTTTTTACTTTATCTTCAAATTGATGACCATAATTGGATTTCAGCACACTCAGTTATGATGTCAATCTTTATTACAGGTTTATACAATAAAACAAATATATCTATCCATTTATATGATAAAATACCCAGGGGAAAAATATAAGGGACTCAATTCTGACCCTGTTCAACCAATATAGATTTAAGTTAGTCTGATTTAAAAAAAAATATGTGCAATGCAATTAAATGGGAAAGAAAAGTAGTTTTAATTCTTTGGTACTTTGGCTAACTAGAAGCTATACAGAAACTTAATCAGGCTAAAGAAAGTTAAGATGCCATAAATGACTTGCCATAATATATATTTTAAAAAAGGAATCAAAAGAACGTGGCATCTTTTTTTAAAAAAATATGGTTATGTGGTTGTGTGTGTGTGTGTGTGTTTGTATGTGTTTGTAAGTCAGGGATATTGCTAATGAAGTAGTCTGCCTGATTAAAATGGAGATGGGAAAGATCCTGTGGTATCAGCAGATGCAGAAGCTAAGCCCAAAGCACCTACCCTCCAGAGGTTTGTGCTTGTGCCTTCCCTAACAGAGACATGTGGGTATTTTACATTGAATTATTGATCACAGAGTCAATGGATATTAGAGATATGGGCAACTCACAAAATTCCTAATAAATTTGTGTAATTTTTTCATGTCTGTGGAAGAGCTTGCCAAAAGGTAGACATAGCCATTGCACTATTTCCAGGCCTGTGGTCAGTTTTTGATGTAAATATATTCTGAACAAAAGAATGTATGTAGACCTTTCACCTTTTTTTGGATAATGGCTCTTAAATTATACAATTCTGGCAAGGAAGAATGGCTCCGTGATTCACAATAGCCTGAACAGAAGTTTACGGTATTCGGGTGAATACCAACTTATAGAAGGCACAGTGGGATCTACAGAAACTTTTTTTTTCTTTCCCCTTCAACTTTCTGCATGTTCTGGGAAAAGGTATCATCAGTAACTGGTCAAATACTCATATTTGTTTCTTGACTCATGAATTTATTATAGGAAAGGACCAGCATGGAAGTCCTGGATCTCACCTTCCTTACTAAAAGATTACACCAAGAACAATACAACATTTCAATAGGATTCCAAAGATTAGTGCTACCAGGAATGACCGATAAGATAGGGAGTGGTCATTTCCATCACAGCTCCATTTAACTCTCCAATTAGGCTGATGGGGAAGACAGATGGGTCTTGGAGAATGAGAGTGGATTATCATAAGCTTAATTAGGTGGTGCCTCCAAGTGCAGCTGCTGTTCCAGATGTTGTCTCCTTACTAACTCAAATCAACACAGCCTCTGGCAATCAGACCAGGCTGCAGTGTAATCATCTCTACCTGGCAGCCCATATGACCCAGCAGATCCAATGAAGCTTGAACAGTTTGTGGTAGATTGGGAGGTTTTATTGGGCCCCAACAGTAAATTCACAGTTGAGACTCTTAATATTTTTATAATTAAAGCTATGAACTTTTGAATAGCTCTTGAATTGTTACTGGACCTTGGTAGAGACCAAATGCCTGAACTGTGACTTGAGATTCCCACTATGCACTTGTCTGGAGATCATCCACCAAAGACAAAGCAAGGCATACATTGATAGCATACTTGATCAAATTGAATATACATACAGAAATAGACCCAAACCAATTCTGAATGCGTGAGTTAAATTGAATAAGAACGTTCATTCTTCCCGTGGGTATCTTCGTTGCTATTTTGTCTTAATACCACAGGAAAGGCCTATGGAGGGATTCTGATCACTGGTTAGTAACCTGAGAATTCAAATAAGTGGACAGTGGGTAGGTAGATTGATGGACAGATAGATAAAAAGATGGACGAACAGACAGATAGACATATAGACAGACATAGAGATAGACAGGTAGCTTGGTTTCAATATGCTTTTTTCCCCTTATTTCCCAGACTAGCATTGCCAGACCTGACTGTACTACTCAACTCAGTGTTGCTCATTAATGGAAATACAACTTGTTGCCTAATTTTCCTGGAGGAAGTCATGAGTTCAGTTAAGTAATAGCATAATACAGTGGAAAATGGTTAATAGTTTGAGCAGATGGTTAGAAATTTGGAAATAACAAAACTATTTTCATTGAGGGTAGTGGATAATCTCTTGGAATATACCTAGAATGGGGAAGTGTTAGGATACCATTTACATGCTCATTGAAAGTCTCTTGAGGGTCAGGATGATAATGAACCACTCTCTGGCTATGAGTTTTCTCAATGGTGTCTCAATGATCTCATGGATAATCTAGGAATGAATGGTAAAAGTGATGAAGACCACTGTAGTAAATTGAATTGTGTCCCCGACCCCTACAGATATACGCTGCTTCCTAATACCTGGAACTTTTGATTGTGACCTTATTTGAGAAAGGGTTTTTGTGGGTGTAATTACATTATGGAATTTGAGATGAGATGACTTGGATTATCTGAGTGGGCCCTAAATCCACTGGAGGGTATCCTTATAAGAAAGAAAGGAGGAGAAGACACACGCAGAGAAGCCATGTGAAGATGGAGGCAGATATTGGAGTCATGCATTTACAAGCCAACCCATACCTAAAGTTACCAGAAGCTAGAAGAACCCAGGAAGGATTCTGCCTAGAGACTTCACAAGGCTCAAGGCCCTACTGACTTTTTGATTCTTACTTCTCACTTCTAGAACTTTGAGAGAATGTATTTATGTTGTTTTAAGCTACCAAGTGTAAGGTAAATGATTATGGAAGCTACAGAAATTAATATTCCAAGAACTGAGACTTCTTTACATTAAGGCTTACTTTGCCATTGTCATTGATGAGGACTTAATTTTCTAGCAGAATCTGTTAGCCCTAAGCCGAGGAGATAAAGACTGGGTGGAACTCTTGGCAGGTTGATTTGGATGGGTTCCATCAAGCATTTGTACCATTGAAAAATATTCATGATTTGGAATTGCTTTTCCTGCCTGTTATGCTTCTGGAAGTACCATAGATTATGGACTTATCAGGTGCTTTAGACTTCACAAAAAAATAAAAATGCTCATCTCTCTGGCTATGCAGTCAGTCAGCTGTTAGTGAGAAAATGAGGTGATGTGCTGCTGCTCATGAGACTATTAGTTTTATCATGTAGTCCATCATCCCAAAACAGCTCACAGAATAATTGACTGGTCTCTTGAAGGTTACCTATGGTCCCATCAGATCCCCTTGTGAGACTGAAATATCTATCCAGGCAAGTGATATATGGAATAATTTCTCTCAGAGAAAGAATAGAGAATATGAGTCTGGGGAGGAGGAGATAATAGTAGGTTTGATATTTCTCAAAATGTACTCCAGAAATTTCTAACTTCAAATGCCCCTGTCTTAGAGGGTTTAGTAAGAAAGGGATGACTATATACAGCATCATCAGGCATCATAATGACGGTGGTGGGTTTTTTTTTTTTTAACCCAGGGATTGAACTCAGGGCTGCTAAGTTGCATAGGACCCCCCTAAGTTGCTCAGGCTGGCTTTGAACTTATGATTCTTCCCTCTCAGCCTCCTGAGCCTCTGTGATTACAGGTGTATGCCACCGTGCCTGGCTCCAAAGGTTATTTTGAGTTGGAAGTTGAGATGGCTACTTGGCTTTTAAAAAAGAATCCTCACTATGAACTGAATATATTATAAAGAGGAATTATGGTGCTGCCTGGGGTGATTGATCTTGAAACTGAAGGAAATGGAGTATTTAGTTCACAATAGATGTAGAAAGGAATATAGGTAGAACCAGCTGAGATAAGAGCGGGGGTGGAGATCTTTGTACTATCATACTCAGCAATTTAAAATAATTTATTAAAAATGACTTAAGCGATGTTTTTATTATCATGGCAAATGAATCCTAATGTTACGAATAATTTAAAAAACCAATAAAAATTAAAAAGTAACTTCAGTTTCATATAAAAGCATCATCTAGAACTCAGAATTCTTATGAATAAGGGTTTGGGTTATCCCACATGTAAAGTTACACAACCAGCTTTTGTTCTGATAGAACAGGAAGCATGGAATGAGCAGTGGTGGAAACATTCATCTTCATGATTTTGTACAAACGAAGACTGTAGTCACTTCTATATTATCTTGCACTGTCTCTCTATATACATGTATGTATACTTAGCTGATTTACGTATGTATAGTTAGCTTTTTTTTTGTTTTTTACTTATCTATACTCCCATAACATATAGCACATATTTAGTTTGGAGGATTAACAGTATTTTGTGGAATGAAGGAAAAATTAGAGAAGGAATAGACATTGCTTAAAGATCTGGGACATGTAGTTTGTAGTTGATGAAACCTGGGAATGTCTCCTTGTGTGATTAAAAATGTGTGTTTTAATTTTATTGGATGATGTTATATTTTGCAGAAGTACATTTTTGGGAGAAGAGTATACTTTGTTCAGATTTTAATTTGTGAAAGTGTTTTAGTGTAGGGAAACATATCATATTTTTGCTACTCAGATGTTCAATTTCCCAAGTTACACGAATTTCATTATTTTGAAGCCATTATACTTTACTTCTACCTCAGAACCCTGAGTGGGATAGATGTTCCTCTGTCTCTGTGAGTAGGGTGTATACAGATGACCTAAATTTGGTTCACATGAAGTGCTCATGCACAGGACTTTTGAATCTTGGAAAACTGATGCAGAGGAACTAGAAAATATCTAGTTATTTCAAGGGTACCTTTAGTGTGATTGGTGTCCAGTGTTCATGGTGCTGGTTGTGTCAGTGTTAGTGGAGAGTTCAAGGGGAGTCTATAAAGGTGGCTGGTGTGCCCTAAGATAACCATTCTGGTGGAAAGTTCTTGACTATAACCCCGGTTCTTGCTAATTCCTGAGCCTGGTTCTTCAACATTGTATAACACAAAATTCATCTGGTCTTTGTCTTGGTTACTATGAGGGAATCTAGAAATCCTTGGAATTTCCTGTGCGATTGAGGAGTGTTTTTATGGTGAGCCCTTCATGTCACATCTAATAATCGATGCTAAGTTGGTGACTTGTGGTGGCCCTAGATAATGATTCAGGATGAACTGGGCCATGCCAGAAAGCTCAACCACAGAATTAGAAGATTGGGGGCTACATGATGTCAGTCTAACCTCCCAACTTCCATTGAGACAAAAACAGCTGGAAATTTAGTTCTACCATGTGGCTAATGATTCCACCAATCATGCCTACATAATAAAACCACAATACAAATTTTGGATACCCAAAGCATGAATGGACTTCCCTGCATGGTAATCATACATTAGTGTTCTGGGAGCATGAAGCATCCTAAGGACATGGAAACTATATTTAGGACTTTCCCAGACCTTGTCATATAGATTTCTTCATTTAGCTGGTCCTGATTTTGTGTCCTTTATAATAAAAATCTAAACCTAAATATAATACTTTCTTGAGTTCTTCAAGTTGTACTAGCAAATTATTGATCCTGAGAAGGTAGTGATTATCTCCAAATTTGTAGCTAGCTGGCTAGAAATATAGGTGGATTGGAGCTTGTGGTTTGCATCATAAGTGAGGGGAGTCTTATAGAAACTTTACTTTTAACTTGTAAAATTTGACCTAATTTGGGTAATGAAGACCCGAATTACATTGATCTGAGTTTCTTGTCAATTCAGTGAGTCACCTGATAATTGATAATGCTTCAGTAAATCTTTTTTTTAATTTTAATTTTTGCTTAGATTAATTAGAGTAACTTTCCATTGTTTGTAATTAATAGAAAGCACCTGATAGTATAAGAACTCATAAAAATTATACTCAAGCTTTTTAGAGCTGAGGATAAGTTTTGGACATTGATCTGTGGTCTCTAATAATCTAATTTTCTTTTCTTTTCAAAGTGAATTTATAATCAATAGATAGTAATAACATGTCAAATATAGTTAGGAAATGTTATATTTTCATATCACAAATAAAGGTCACAGTGACCAGACTCTGGCTAAGAGTACAAGGGGTAAAAATTGATGCCAGTGGAGTCAGGTCTTGCAAAAATCATTATTTGGAAGCTCCTTTGTTGACTTCCATTTACATGTTATTGGCCAGAATTGTGTTCCTTTGCCAGTCCTAGCTGCAAAGGAGTCGGGGAATGTAATTTCCTTTTTGCTGAATATATTGCCTTCACAAATAGAAATCATGGTTATAAAGAAAAGTGATGTGTTATTTTTTTTAACTCCTAATGAGCTAGTTATAATTACTCTTGTCAAATAAATTATCATCTCATCTTGGACTTATTTATATTTCTACCAGTGTAATAGCTGATTAGAAGATGGAAATTCAATATCTATTTATATAGTGGTTCAATACTCATGCAGGATAAAATGAAGACACGCATAATGTTCCTTTGGTGGAAAGTCCTGCCATAGTCACTCTCTTGGATTGTTACTGAAGAGCAAAGTTAAAGTATCTGGGAGGATGGGATAACAAATCTTAAAAATAACTGTATGGATTGAGAACCCACAGTGCTACCAAGTTAGTCATGTATATTGTAAGTTTTGTGTGTGACGGGCATCATATTAAAGACTTTGAGAAGAGAACATGTCTACACATGAGAGCCTGAAGATAAGACTGCAGATATTCAGGTATAAAGGTCTTGAAGGAAGATTAGAATCAGATGTGATATTGGCAGGGGCACAGGCAGAAAGCCGTGGAATACTTGAAGAATGTGAGAAATATGGTATCTCAAGAGCTTTGTAATGTTTTGAACAACTAATAATAAAAAAAAACATGTTCATTAAAGATAAATAAATAAATATGTAAAATTTAAAAAAGAGTTGGAAGAAACAAGAATAAATTCGTCATCCAGCAGGGAGGCAAGGATAAAGGATATTTTGAAAAATACAATCATAAGTATTTAGAATTAGGCTATGTGTCTGGATGGAAGAGTGAGTGATCCAAGGAACATTGTCAGGTTGATCTCAGGCAATTGGAGAAGGAATATTTTCCTGAAGCCAAAAGAAGGAACTGATTGGTAGATAGAAAATATATTGAGAGGCTAGGTGCTTACATTTCTGAGCAAGATAAATCAGTTTGTGGCCAAGGAATAGAAGTCAAAGTGAATTTTGAAAAGGAAAGTCTAGCTGCAAAGGTTTGGACTTAAAAGAGTAACTACATATTGCTTTAAAATAAATTAAGCAAACTGGGTCAAATGAGCTTGGGAAACCACAAATTCAGAGAGTCTCTTTTCCTCCTTGAGGGGGTGTACTCTACTGGCATTCTTCCAAATAGTGCTCTTTTTAGTTTTTTCTTTCCTGCTTGGAAAAAATCTAAAGATAGAAATAATCACTAGGCAGTCATTTCAGAATTCCTTATTCTGTGGCCTATAGTTGTGATTCAAGTAGAGAAACAATGTCAGATTTTGTTTATTTGAAAAATGAGAATATTCAAAGTTTATTAAATATGAAAATATGATTCTTTAAGCTGTAAATAATAATAGTAATATCCCTTCTACTTTCCATATAAGCAATTCATTGTCTTTCTCCTTAGGCTCATTTGTTTCCTTGGTAAATGTATCTGTGATGTCTTGAAAAATGATTAGAATTGACTTAATGTTAATCTATTCCTGTAACACAGTTTTGGTATCCAGCATTTTCTTGAGTGTGTACAAATCTCTTTCCCATATCTGTGAAGTTTTCTTTTTATATCAGAATTCTACAATGGTTCTGTCCAATTCTTTTAAGCTCTAATAGAATTGTGCCCAATAACTTTTATAACATCAAGTATTCAGTGCTCAGTAAAAATACTGTAACAGCAGTAATAATTATAATAAACCCGAACAAGTTGCAAACCAGAGAGTTTACTCCCACTGAAACTGCAAAGTGGACTTGGAATATCTTTGGCCTTTCAGAGGGCTAATAAATTGGTTTCAGACACACAGCTTTCTGAGAAAAGTCAAGATCACCCAAAGGATTTCAAATATTACAGGGATTATGTCATGAATGGCAGCTGGTGGGCTGAAGACAGATTTCCTTCCCTAATTCTTACCAAGACACCTATTTTATTTGAGAAATAAAAATAATTCTAAGTATTATTTTAATGAGATAAAGTGACAATTGTGAACCAGTATCATGCAATACACAAATGCACTGATCAGATACTACGGTGTAATTTAGAAGATGCTTCTTGTAGGCATGCTCCAAAAATCATCTTAATATGATAAAAATCTACTCTGCAGTAAAGTCCTTTAGGGAATGTGACTATATCACCTCCATCTTTACCCAATACCAGTGTTTACAAATCTTCTTGTAAGGAAATACTTTTTTATATTTAACCTAAATCCCTATGTGGAAGCTTAAACCCACTACTTCCTCTTCTAGCTTAGGGAAGATGCAATCCAGCTGCCACTTCCAGATGGTCTTTAAAAACAAAAAAGACCTAGGACTTATTTACATATAATCAGCTCATATATCCCTTCTCTCTCCATCTCCATCTACCAGAGAAAAATATTGCAGTACCTCATCTCACATTCCTGACTTCCTCTAAGGTTGCACATTATCATTGTAATGTATCTTTGTAGTTAAATCTTTCCACCTGTTCCTAATTTTTTCCTTATGACCAATTTCCAGGAGTGAAGTTCCAGGGTCAAAAGGTAAGCCCATTTTAAATATTTTTTAATTCATATTACCAACTTACTCTTGACGAAGATTGTTCCTATTTATGTACCTACAGGCTGTGTAGGAAAAAGGAAGCCTCTTTCTTCTCCTGCTTGCCCCGTTGTATATTATCATTCTTTTGGTATTTGCCAATTTGATGTCTTATTTTTAGTTTTATCAGTGAGGTTGAATATTTGTGGTTCACATGTGTTGGCTGTTTTTTTTTTTTTTTAAGAAAAAATATTTTTGGTTGAACATGGACACAATACCTTTGTTTTAATTAATTATTTATTTTTATGTGATGCTGAGGATCGAACCCAGTGCCTCATGTGTGCAAAGTGAACACTCTACCACTGAGCCACAACCTCAGCCCCATGTTGGCCATTTTTCACATGTGCATAAGAATTTTCTTTTTCCATTCCTTTGCCCATTTCTACGTTGATATTTTTATTATGTGTAATAGTTTTTTGTAGGGAAGAAATTAATTTTTGTTCAGAGGACATTATCAATGTAGTTCTTCCAGTTGTTGCTTGCCTTTTAATTGTCATATTTGGAAGAAGCAGATGTTTTAAATTTTTATGTTGTAAAATTTATCAATAATTTGCAAGTAGTTGTTGAGAAACCTGTTTATACCCCACGAATATGTAAATGCTCATCTATATTGTCTGTCTTAGTACTTGTGTCATTTCATTGTAGTGGGTCAAGGCCCTGAGGGGGTGATATTTGAGCTAAGTCCTACAGAGGTGCAGAGGGAACCAAATATGTATTGGCGGGGGAGAATGTCTTAGGCATAAGAGCCACAAATTCAAAACCTTTGTCACTGTGCTTTTCTGTGTTGTTTAAGTACCAGTAAGGAGGCCAGTGTGTTTAAGGCAGAATGATTGAAGGTGGGGGAAGTAAGAAATAAAGTCTCAGAGAAATATTATACAGGGCCTCTAAGGTACTTTATTCTGAGGGAGTTGGGAAACCATCAGATGGCTTTAAGCAGATAAATCAGGTGACCTAGCTTTGATTTTAACTGGATAATTCTTTATTTTTTAAAGTCTAATTAAGGACCTTCAAATTATTTTCTGAGTAATCTATTTTTTCTAGAGCTAGAATCTCACTCTAAAAACAACCTGTATGAATTATTAAATTCTTTTTTTTTTTTTTGGTACCTAGACTAAGGGATGCTTTACCACTGAACCACATCCCTAGCCCTTTTTTGTATTTTATTTAGAGACAGAGTCTCACTGAGTTGCTTTGCACCTCACTGTTGCTGAGGCTGGCTTTGAACTCGCAATCCTCCTGCCTCAGCCTTCTGAGCTGCTAGAATTATAGGGGTGTGCCACCACACCCGGCTGAATTATTAAATTCTTGTGTTCAATTACAGTTAACATATACTTGGAATTTTCATTTTGTCTGCTTTGTTTTCTTGAATAAATATATTACTATTTTAATTACTGAACCTTAAAATATATTTAAACAAAGTCGGACAGATTTCTTTATTACTCTTTTCTCAAAATTTTCTTCTATTTCAGGGAATTTATTTTCTCTATGTAAACTTTAATAGGATCAAGTTAGGAAAGAAAACTCCATTGACCTTTTTTTCCCCCATTGCCTTTTGATGTTTGGAATAAATTACCCAAATTATATTGAACAAGAAATAAAATCTGAGTAAGACTCTTTTCCAGTAACATAAGCCTTATTGAAAGCTCTTTAGTAAAGTATTAACACATCCAAGTCTTACACATTGTGTGTTATTTCTTAGGTTAATTCTATGGCTTTAAAATACCTCAATGTTCATCTTAACCTAATTTGAGTATTATAAAAAAGTATTTTTTTCCTAATAAACCATATAGATGACTGATGTTTTTCTATTTCTTTTGTTGCTTGTACTTTGGACAAAAAATTATCTTTGTATTATGGTAAAAGCAAAGTCTTTAATTTTGGACAGGTCTGGATTTAAATCTTGGTTCTGTCACATGTATTGTTTTGATTCATTTATTTAATTGGTTTAGGTCTCAGTTCCCCAATAGTGTAATGATAGTGATTTCTTATAGGGCTTTTGTGTAGATCGAATGAGGTAAGTTACGTGCGATATAGCACAAAATAGTGATTCAATACATTTTTATTTCCTGACTTTTGCGGTGATTGGTATTTTTCTCCTAGCTGTGCAGTCTAATTTAACCTTCCCAGGGCAGATTCACTGCAACACAAAAAGATGACATTTCTACTCGGTGCCTAAAGTCTTTTGGCTCTCCACAGCCTTCACACTTCATTTTGTTTTCCATTTTCTCAGTCTTACATAAACTAATTCTCTCTACATCATACTGAAGTGTTAATAAATAATATCCTGAGAAGTGATCTTTTGTGACAGAAGGCAACTTCTAAATACAGGCGGTCTAGTGGTCTCTGCCATGCTACTTCATTGCAATAACTTTCTCTTACCACCAAGAAGTGGGAGAATTGAGAACATTTCTCTGAAAAGACTTCACCACCATGAATTAGCAACCTTGTTCTTCTGCTCTTTGATGAAGCTTCCATATCAATAAGATGCAGGAGTCAAACACATGAATAGACAAAACAAGGTTTATAAGAGTGTTAGGGAATTTGAGGTATCAACTGATATATAGGGTAAGTAACTATTTATCTTATTTAACCCCGTTGGTTTGATTCAGCCAAACCCATCTCTCAGGCCATCCCATTTCCATTCTCTTCCAGTTGACTTCTTCTCCCTATTTGAGCCTAGTCTTTTGTTCTCCTAACTTTACCTTTAACTCCGGCTATCAGAGTGAACCAATACTCCCTAGTTTGCACAAGTTTGTAATTGGAGAAGCAACACCCCTGTATGTATGGAAAATAAACTTGCTCTGTAACTTCAGGTAGTCACTGTCCTCTCTGATCTGGCAGCATGCGCTGGACGATGCCCACAGCAGTGCCTCTGATGTATTTCCCTGTCTCTCCTCTCCTCGAAAAAGCTTCATCTGTTTCCGTTTCAGGAGCTGCCAGCCGCCTGATGGCCTTGGCATCTCCAATCTCATTACGGTTGTCCTCTTGCTCTCTATTCTCATTTACTATAAAATGATAATACATTGCCATCCACAGCATGGCCATGTTTTTCATTGTTGGATGTGACTGGATCTCTTCGCCTCTATACTTTGTTCTCCTGCTGCCACATTTTTCTGGAATCCTGTTGGTCCAAATCCTTATTTGGCAGAATAATATTAGTCTTACATGGTCCCATCATACATGGCCACATTCATGAAGTCCTCCTGATCTACCTCCTTTCCTGATCTCCTTCCTCCCTCACAATCATGTAGTTCTCTTCACCTATTCCTGGTCTTCATGGTATTATTCCTTGTATTACTCAATAAGTACTTAGTGCTAACCATGGGCCAGTTACTGGGCTAGGTATTGAGAATTAAAAAAACAAAAACAAAAAACCAAACAGACAAACAGAGACAGAGTAGTTGCCATCAGGGATACTGGAGTGGGTAGAAAGGCATGTAAAAATAACCAAGTAGTTGATCTAAACAAACATGACTAGTGCATGTAATTATAAAGCAACTGTGGATTGTTTCCCAGAGTCCCTTAAAATGAGCTGTATAGGACTCTTCCCTTCTCATGGATGAAAACTGAGTCAGGAACTGGGACTTATAAAATTCATTCTCAGGGCACAGAACCCTCTCTCAGTTTAGTAATTAGAAAGTCCTGCTCCGTGGTGGGTCAGCAAGTGCTCTTGCTATGCAGTTGAGGTGTCTCCCTCTCGCACTCGGACTTGTCTCTGTGCAAATTAGACAAGGAGGAATGGAGAAGGTGGCTTCTCCCATCCTCCCTTGCATCTCTATCCCTTTCCCTCTTTTCCTTCAGGGTCAGAGCTGCAGGAGGAGGGGGAGGGTAGGAAAGCTCTCTTCCTTTTATTCCTCTTCCCATGGTGTTCCACCACGTGGTGCTGTTTGGTTCTGGTGGATGCCCATTGTTGGCACTTCCTATGACAGGTGCTCTCCTGGTTTTCAGGAGACCCTTCTCTTGTGTCTTCCCAGATTTCCCAGCATCCCCTCCTTTGCTCCAATTAATATATGAGAATCTCTCTTTCTATTTTGGCTGATCATTCCACTCTCTGTTCCCTCAGTCCCGGGAATCTGGTGACTGTGCCAGTTTCTCTTTGGTGAGGTCTGTTCCTACTTTGGATAGCTTTCTAGGTCAGGAACTAAGGTGACCTTGGACCATTGTTCTTTCCATACATTTGGCCATATCTGCCCAGTGAAAACTTTCCTGCATTCATTGCCCACCCCTCCCTTTTCTATTCCACCTAAATCATTGATCTGTACCCTGGTGCTAATTCAGCAGTAAATCTCTATCATTCTTTTCTCAAAAGCACCCTGCCAGCCCACCTTTCACAGTTTTAGTTTGCTAACAAGAATCAAGGCACCAGTTCACTGGCACCAAACAGCTAAGGACAGATTCTAAATCCTTCCAGTTGTCCTTTTAAAACCCTCCCCTTTGATGAGAGGCAGAGGTGAGCACCATGCCCTCCTTCAATAGCTCTCTCCAAAATCCCTTTTCAATCCTCACTCTCACTTTTCTCAGCTCCTCCTAACTTTATAAAGGTGTGCTCTTATCTCAGGCACTGCAGTCATGTTCATTTTTTTCCCCAAATCTCACTTTTTAAAAATTTTCATGCCTTGGCCAAAACAAAGAAAGCATCTCATTTTAATATCCAGTTACATAATCATATTAGAGTGTCATTGTTAGGAAGAAACACTCATTTCTTGGCTCCTCTTATTCCTAGAGAGGGAACATGATTTCAGCTGTTTTTTTTTTTTTGAATTTTAATATTTATTTTTAGTTATCGGCAGACACAACATCTTTGTTTGTATGTGGTGCTGAGGATCGAACCCGGGCCGCACGCGAGCGCGCTACCACTTGAGCCACATCCCCAGCCCTCAGCTGCTTTTGCTAGGAAGAGAAAATGCTTCTTCCACCATCCCCTACCTGCTATCCAAGGAGCCATGGTAGTGCCAGCTGTGGGGAAACTGGAGATAGTCTATATCATTTGTGCTACATTCCATGTCTTATTGGGACAGGTTACTTTGCCTAAAGGAGTTCCAGACATTTTGCTTTTCCTCTTGGATCTGCCTGTCCTTTAAATCCCTTGGAGGAGAGTGTCTTCCATAACAGCACTGGGATATTAAATCATTATGGGAGGTAGGAAGCCCCATGATACTCTTTAGCTGATGCTGGACAGCTCTATTGATATTATACTTATTTCAAGTCTTTGTGTTTAGACTCTGGGCTGAGTGGAAGACATGTTAATGGGCTTCTCAAAACAAACCCTTTACCCTAATAAAGTATCTGACTTTTGATGTCTCCCATTGGCACTTAGATTTGTCTCTGTGCCAGTAAGACAAGGAGGAATAGAGATGAAAAATATTCTATAAGAAAATTAATTATTTTCTGCTCAGTAATCCAGAATCTTTCACAATGGTTTGAAATAAACAAAAATTTTGTCAACATTTTCTTTAGTCATAGTGATCTTTGAAGACTATAGAATAGTGAGCTTAATTCAGCATGTTAAGAACAGTCATGGGAACATAAGTCTGTAACCAGTGAACGAAAAGATGGAAGACATGCCAGGCTGAGACTTTACTGAACAAAAACACATAATATGGTAAACTACACCAGGAGGTGGTCCCATCGTGGGCTCAACAGACCAAGGAACTGAGAACATAATGGAAATGCTCAAATGTTAATCAGCTAGTTTGGTTTGAGATTTTTTTTAAGAACACTTAAATTCCATGTTATAAAGCATAGACTTATTCTAATGGGCAAAGAGAAGCAAGGACTTGTGTAAATATACAGGAGCAGATAAAAGCCAAGAGACATTTGAGGAAGCTACCTTAAGCATGGAACACTGAAGACTTGAATGCTCTAGGTCTGGACAATGGATCCAGGAATGGAGTTCAGTAGTAATGATTTTGCTAACAGTCATTGAGGGATGTCCCTAAGGTTGAAATGTGCCGCAGTCTCTGGCTGGGCACAAATCACGAGTCTCCACACAGCTTGTAGATTCAAACAGCAATTCTTTATTCCCGAACTCACACCGGCCGTCTACAAACACTTTCTGGGGGAATCCATGTTCTCTGCCCAAATCCACTTCTGCCCAAATCCACACCGCATGGGCTTCTGTCTCCCAAAATATACAGTCTGACCCTAAGCACTCAAGAGGAACTCAGCAGCAGGATACGCCCTATTCTAAAGGGGGAACACCCTAATCTCCTATTATGCTAAACTGCCCTATTCTAAAGGGGGAACACCCTAATCTCCTATTATGCTAAACCGCCCTATTCTAAAGGGGGAACACCCTAAACACGAATCCTGCCCTGGTCCTTGAGCAAGGTCACCTTTCAGAAGTCCTTCCACTAGACAGCATGGGAGTAAGCTGGCAAGGAATTTGTCATACCTACTTGGCTGATGGCTCCCAGCAGAAATGGGCATGCACATCTTTTAAAATTTATTCTAGGTAGTTGGTGAGCATTCTAATCATTGTAATCATTTATTAAATTCCTACTATGTTCCTATAAATAAAAAAATGCTATCAGTATGTCTTACACTTCTTTTATAGATGAGGACACAGGTACTCAGGGAAGTTAAGAAATTTATCCATGTTTCCAAAAACCATGGCTGTACCTGATGTAGCCTACCATTCCTTCCGGGTAGAAAGTCTGATGATCAGCTTTGTCTCTGCTAGTCAATATTAAAGTCCCTGACACCACTGGAAACAGAATAAACCTAACCTGTTTCCCAGATTGCTAATAAAAGCTATAGTCAGGGAACTGAGCTTGCCCAATTCCATGATTTATCCTTAAGTAATATAAAAATACACACTGCGAATTTATAGTGTGTATGCAGATTACATCCCACGGTGGTGAAGACTGTATAGCTTTGGTTGTGGAGGGGAGGCTGATGAAAGAGGCTGTGATGGGAAACACCTCAGAATCCAAACATGATCTCTGGTTACAATCCTTAGACTACAGCAAGTTCAGAAAGTGCTCTAGTGGGTGATGTCAGGTCTAATGGGACATCCTTTGGTTTGCAGCCTCCCTGTGTGAATCATAGAAAACACTCTTTGGTGAATAGCCTTATCTACTCTTTTCCCTCACAGATTTTTGCAAACCAATAGAGCTGCATGGAGAAACCACACTCACAGTTTCTGGCTAAAGACTGCAACCATAAAAACTGAGAACAAAATGGGGAAAATAAATTCAAGAATATGTTAACTTTCTCTGAAGCTGCAACCCAATAGCCACTCTCTCATGACTAATTTACACAGAGGTAAAATCCATTTGTAATCCATTACTAATGGGTCATTATGTTTCTCTTAGACTCCTGCCTCCCACAGCCAGTCTTGTGTGTCTATACTTTTTTATATTTTATTTTAAGCCGATATTTCTTTTCTTTAAACTTCCCCTTTTGGGAAATGATTTTTAAACTTTCATCTCCTTTTTTTTTTTTTTTTTAAACTGTCATCTCAGAAAATTCACATGGAGGGTCTCGCCACACTTCATGGGTGATTCTGGTTGAGATTTCGCTTGCTTTAAATGTTGTTTGCTTTTCATGCCAGCGTGATGAAGTCCCTTTATGGTGACTATCAACCAGAGGAAAAAGTGAAAGGTTACTCCTGCCCCTCTTTCCCTCAAAACCTTGGGAAGAAGAGGATGAATTCTGGTAAAGTGTTAAAAGTATTTTGGCAGGACAACTGGGGATGAAAGACATTTAAAATTTGAATATGATATAGTTATTAATCAGAGAAAAATCAGTTCATGTCTTAGATAAATAAAAATAAAATAAGTCCTAGGATATATATCTTAACTATATGCAAGCTATAAATATAGTTAAGAAATTAGCTAGAATCTAAATTTAGGAGCAGGCCAGTATTTTCTTCTGTTGAGGTAATGGAATAAGGCCATAAAATGAGTAGTGTCGAAATATGTACAAATTCAGTGGCTCACATAAATCAATTTTTGATCTATGTGCTTGGTTATAAGACATTCTCAATTTTGGAAGATTGTTGCAATCTTCTTGGTGGGTAAGGAATATATTTTTTCCTGCACAATAATTCAATATCTCTCACAGCAGTTTGAAATAAATGGGAACTTTGTTGACATTTTCTTCAGGTAGATGTAAAATTGTTCCTACTAAACATTGCTAGCTTCTGCAACAGAGATTTCCTTGGAAATTCTTGTCAGCAAGGGCTCCCTTTTGCCTTCACAAATAATGTCCTTTCTGACACACACCTTTAGAAGAGCAGCTCAGCCTCTGAACACTTGGGACCATCTCAAAGTTCAGCTCAGTCAACCTTAGTAAGGTCAGTCAATTACTGGAGGAGGTTGATGGAAGATGGGGTAGGACCTGCAATTGGACCACAACCCCAGCACATCTGACTCAGTTTATAGTGGCAACAAGCTCACCGCTCCTGGGTGGAGCAGCTTCATGATTAAATGTTAAAAATAAAAGCACTTTTCTAGGAAGAAGCACACTCTCCATCCCAAGTCCTAATTTAATATTCATCTTCAGAGCTCACAGCTTAGTAGAAAATTCAGCCTTAAGATTCTGCTCACTTAAGCAGGTAGGATGTGATTAAGATGATGCCTTGGTTGTAAGTCTTTTAAGTCCAGTGCCTTCTTCCCCACACACATGGTTTTTGAATCGTGGCAGTCAGATCTGTGAGTTTTCTGAATATCAGTACCACACAATATCAACAGCGCTTTCACAGAGTCATCCTGCAGGGCTGGGGACCGGGGTGAAGCATGCTAATGGTCTGACACTCCCCAGGGCTACAGGGTGATGATGTTAGGATCTGTGCACACCAGTCTGTCCTCAGTGTGATGGAGGTGCCCCTCCTGAGGGGCAGTGTGATGGAAATTCAAATCTATGGGTGACTGCACAACAGCATGTGTGAAAAAAGCAGTATGGAAGTAATAACTTGGGGGGTGGGGAGAAGAGAGAGTGAACCAAAGAATAGAAACAAACTAAAGAACCGAAAATGAATGGCAAGGGTTCAGAGGTTTGGGACCCTCCATTTGGGTTTCAGTTCTGTGTGACTTAGAGTAAAAAACTTAAGCTTCTCCGGGTCTCAGTTTTGCCCTGGGTGTGTTTTGACTATATGATTCGCAAAATATTTTATGATTCTAATGAAGCAAGAATTAAAGATAGGCAGTTAGTGTAGATAGGTGATCCAGTTGGACTGAGAAAATAGAGGCCCATTTGGGTCTGGAAGGTTGGAGACTGTCCCTGGAAGATTGGAATGTTAATGTCTCCAGAGTCCTGTGGTTCCCAGGCTTACCTGCCTAGACTGCCCCTCCTGGAAGGTTGTTGATGAAGCAACTCCTGAGCAGACAGGGAGCTGCTACTCATGTCCCCTGGGCTGCAGTCCTTTCCTGCCACCTTGGCCCTTCCAGCCCACCTGTTCCTCACCTTCCGGCCACCCAACTGGCATCTATCTCCCAGTCATGGATGCAGGATGGGGGAAAGGAACAAGACAAGGGAGAAGAGCACAAAAGAACAAAGAAAATTTAGATGTATAAAAGGAACAGGATTTCTTGATCTCATGGATTCCAAATTGGGGGTCCCCTTCTTCCTCCCTGGAGAAGTCTGTGATACTATTCTTTGAATAAAACTTCTTGCTTTCTACTCTTGCCTTGGTGCTTCTCAGATGTTATACTTCAACATTTGAGGAAGTAGAGCTCGTCAAAGGTAACTGGCAGTATCACTAACATCTTGGTGTTCTATTTTCTCTAACTTAATTTTCAATATGTTGATAGCTATTGTTTGCCAATGTGTCTTGATTCTTGAAGACCTATGGTGATGATTTAGCCAGGATATTAGTTAAAAAGTGGCCCCAAAGATTTAAATTTTCAAAAGTCTTCAAACTTTCAAACAAACGATATGCACACTAGTTTCCAACCTGCCTGATTAGAGAAAGCAGAGAAAGTGTGGAATGCAACCTGCACAGAAAAATCCTTCCTATGCCAATCATCTAAGCCAGTCAGAAAATGCCTTCCAAAAATTCCAGACTATATTGTTTAAACACTGTATCTTTTCAATGGTTGCTTCATGAATATGCTAATGTAAATAAGATGATTTCCTTGGATTATTGAAACTACTAAGAAGAAACTCTTGGCATAATCCGAGACTTCTGTGAAAAATCTCATTGCTATTACCTGCTGAGCCATAATTTGGAAAAGAGCAAAACAAGTAAAAATGCAAATAAGATCAATGGACTAACTCATGAGTTTTACATTAATAAAACAAAAACCAATTCATGTAGACAAGCTGTCAACTAAAGGTTCATACCACATTCCCATGCAGACACTCCCTCTCAGGTGTTTGGAATTTTTCCTAATTAATAAGAGAGCAAACATTAATGAGTAGCTGGAGCATTAGGCTGGAAGCAGGGAATCTGGGTTGTAGTTTGGAGCATTCAATTTTTCACTCCATGACTCTCAGCACTCTTGACCCATGTGCCTCTTTCTTTGCCTGTATCAAAAGTGGGACTGGGTGCATAACTCAGTGAGGGGAGCACTGGCCTAGCATGTGCAAAGCTCTGGGTTCCACCCCTAGCACTTAAAAAAATAAATGGGGATAAGGCTACTGTTCTGACCCACATGAGATTAAATTATGGACTTTAAAGGAGATAAAGCAAGCCTATGCATTTCTAGATAATATAAGTAATTACTTCTATTTCACTGATACCAAGGCTTTCAGGAAAAGGATCATCCATGTGTATATAAAAGTCTTGAGTTTCTTAGCACCACTGAAAATTCTCAGGTATGCCTGTGGTCTTGCAGTGGGTGGACTCCGCTCATCTAGTTGAGTATGCCTTGCAATCCTCCAATGAGGCCAAATGCTACTCAAGGTTTGGCAAGTCCCTAAAACAAACTCAAAAACTAAAAGTCTTGGATGAAGATATGAATGTTATTCAAAATGTAACTGTCAGGTGTTGTGCCATAGGCCCCCTTTCCCAAAGGACTTTTGTAGCACATAGGATCTCCAGCATGGTGAGGAGATGGTGCTCTCTGATAACACATTCCCTTTGTTAGGGTGCAGAGCATCTTCAAGGCAAGGAGTCCAGTCTAGTCTTCCTTTTCTATTTAGATGGCAAGAGAGTGAGAAGCCAGAACTCTGTTGCTTGTGCTTCAGTTACTTATGGTTCATCCTTCCCCAGTACAGAGACAGAGGGGCTTTAAGTCATATGGGCTATGGCGGCTTTGGAGGAGAGGGGAGATCCTTTCAATGGGAACATCATCCAAGGGAGTATGTGTGAGAAGGGGTTTCCACCTCGCTCCATGTTCTCTACTACAAAGCCCTTCACAGTGTATTTAGAACAACGTTCTTGGTATCCAATATCCCATCTCCAGTTTGAAAGTAGAAATAGGTTTGTTTTCACCCATTATTAATATGGCCTCTTGGATTAGATGCCTGAAATGTGAGCTAATAAATTCCATGTCATGGCCATCAGATTAGAGATTTATGAAAGTTTTTCTGAAATCATCAATTTTCTTTAAATAAAGGAGGACAAGCAACTTCATGCACCCATCCTCGGGGTTCAAGGATTTACTGGTGACTCCTTATAATGCTTTTTATAAGATCACATGTGTATGGCCAAAATGATCTGATTTTTTTATTCATACCATGGAGAATTAGGTCTTTTGTTAATTGCATCAGCACTCTCAAAGCTCTTTATAGAATCTTTCATAAGTGATATTAATAGTAATGGTGGTCTTTTATTAATAATGCATCATAACAATAGCTCATTAAAACAACATCCGTTAAGTGATTAGAGAAATGGCTGGAGTGGTGGTTAGAGAAATGGGCCTGTAGACATCAATACTACTACAGACATTTATTATTTCCCTCATAAAATGGAAATAGATATAATGACCGATTAAGATCTTAATAAAAGTCTGCCACAAATGCATAACTGCTGACTGGGGTTTTCCTTTGTGGGCATCTACTTGGTGATTTTGTATGATGGGGCATCTCCAGGGAAAAGAACGGAAAACAAAGAATCATTTGCATGATCCTCCTACATGCCCTGTGGCTTTCTTTTTTCCTTCCCAAGCTGTAGTTACCCTCAGTAGCAGCAATTTGAGCAGGAGGCCTGGTTCCTAGTCTTAGTTTTGTTACCAATGCCAGGGGATTGCATGATAAATGCCGCTGAGACTTAGTTTCTCTAATACAAAAAAAAAAAAATGAGATGAATCTTATCTATTGGTAGAAAGATTGCAAGGTAGGGCTACACCTGCTCAGGCAGTGGGACATACTGTCTGAGCACTCACCTATGAATTCTCAGCCAAGCCTGAAGTTAAGACCTTCTTTCTTGCACTTGCACCTCCTCCCCCTGCTTCTCTTCCTCTACCTTGTGGATCCCACCTGCCCCAAATGCTCAGAGTGTGTTATTTATCCTCTTAAGCATAAGGAGGCTTCTCATGCATGTACAAGGTTAGTGCAACCTCTTCCAACCACTACTCTGCTCCTTTTCTCTATCTTTTAAAGGATAACTGAAGACAAGCATGATCAATAAATTCATCGTAAGATGCTGAGTGTTGGTAACAAGGTCATGCCTTGTCTCCATTTCCTCTTTCCTTCCTTCATTTCCTTCTGAGTGGGCACATCATACCAAAATGGCTATGAGGTAATATATACAGCAAAAAGTACAGTTCTGTTAAAACTATTAAATGACTAAGAGAAGATAGGATTCCGTTATTGGAATAATGCAAGATAGATGGAAGAGAAATTATACAAGAAAATTTAAGCTCTGGAAGCTACTGAAATTCATGATGAAGTTTTTTTTCCAGACAAGACAAAAACCAGAAGCAATAAGAGAGAATTCAAGGGAGACAAATTTCCCCTTAATTCTTTGACAAATTATTGTATGTGTATTACCAGGTATGTTAATTAGAAGGTGGACAATGCCTTCAACACAGAGTTTTTTTTAATGGGATAATAGTCTTCATATGGGTTTGCTAAAAAGTATTAAGCATTGATAGAACATGAACTGACTTCACTTATACAGGAACTTCTGGGTGTATTTGTATTTTAATCTTGAGGTTACTTACAAAGTCAACATCTATGTTATTAGGATATGGGAGATTTCATAAGTGGGAGTCTTCACCATGATAATAATTTTCTGCACTTGCTTTGGCTTGGTGTATGTATTTTCCCCACTCTGGGATTCAATATGCCTTTGGTGAGTTTTATATCCCTGTCTAGTTTTGGGGATGGGGAATCAGAAATGGAGAGAATGGCCCAGAAATCATTTAAACCGTGCCATAGCTATCTCCTTCCCTTGGAAGGAGAACTTCTTGAAATTATTTCACATATAGGCTCTCAAAAATATTTTTAAAGGAAACTTCATTAATCATTACATGGCTGTTTCCTAGCCATGGTCCCAAAGGTCTGGTAAGCTTTAAATCCCTAGTGACACCTGCTGGGCAGACCTCAGCCCAGACTGCAGGCTTTCTATCAGCCTGCCTCTTCTTTAACATGCAAAGCTGCAGGCTTCGAGGTGAGGGGCTGGCTGCTGCCTCCTGGGCTCACCGTGTCTGCTCATTGCTCATGCAGGTGACCTCTGCCAGCACCACGGTGTGCTAGAGTCTCCCTAGTACTCTCTCAGGGGGGAATGATTTCCAACCTGTCCAGTCTGCAGGAAACAAACAGGGATCTATCAAAGTGGTGGGGGGGGGGGAGTGAGAGAGAGAGAGAGATCCTTCCATCCAACACTATACGCCCCCACCCCAGCCCTAAGTTACCAAGCTGCTTCTTTGTCTGAAAACTCAGAGGTGAAAGATGCTACTTGAGCCGTATGTTTTTGTTCAAGCACAAACCAAATTATGCTATACTTGCTTATATCTGAACATATTGGTTTATCTTACATAGAGTTTAATTGATGCAAACTTGAACTTCAGTATGTTAGAATTTCAGGGAAAACACCATCCCTGTAATTTAGATTGCTGTTTTTCTTTGAACAAAACAAAGAGGAGCAAGGCAATTACACCCCTGCTTCCGTTTATTTCTTCCATATTCACCAACCATTACAAAAATAATGTTTAACCTCTTGTAGTGTGACCTCTTCTGTCTTTTATTGTCCAATCGCAAAATTTCTTTCTGAGCCAACATCTGCATCCTTGGACAGATCAACTTGTGTGCGAAGTCCATGTTAGCTGATCAAGCATGGCTTTGTTTGCACTTATTCATTGCTCATCCAGCACTGCGTAAGTGGTTTTGCATATTAACTAAGTGCACAGTAACCTTCCTTTACCTCCTTAGAGCTCCACCCCCTCCCACCAGGCCCGGGAAATCAACACTGTTACTCGCTGAGGAAGCTGCCAAGAGGTTGCCATGGTAACTGTTCTGCTTTCAGCAGCTACTTTTCTGGTTTGAAGGGGAGGGGAGGAGGAAAAAAAAATACCCGCCGAGAACTAGGCGGCTTTCTGATCAGAGTTCAGATAAAGAAGGTCACAGTAATTTGTGGCCAACTGACTAAAATAACCCGATGGATTTGAGGGTTACCGCATAAGAAGCAAACGGAAAAACTAAAAAGGTACGTATAGTGGAAGACCCAATAATTAAATGATTGGGTAGTGGTCTTAAGCTGAAGGATTTCGAATTTATATCAGTCCATGTCATCTGCGATTGTATTTTGTGAGCTCTTTCATTTTCATCCTGAGCCAAATGAAGATGATGAGTTTTAGGGGATTCCAAAAGTGAGAGAAGAGTTGCAAGAGGGTAAATAGCCCCAGAGGGGGAGTCTCACATCTGAAAGTCATTTTCCAAAACTTCATTCAGCAAAGGAACAATGCAGCATTCAGGCAAAAGAAGCTGGACCCATGCACTGTGCCAGGTCAAATCCCAACCTTGGAGCTCTTCTCATTGTCGAGGTGAACCTGGAAAAAGTCTAACTTCAAGGGAAGGGCTGGGGTTTTGCAGGGAAAGGTGCAAAGAGTCAAGAAATGGAAGTCAAGAAACCGCAAGCTGGTAGGTTTCAAGCAACATAAAGAGTTGTGCTAAAACCAGCTGTGGATACCTAGGTTGGAGGATTCCAGCAGCTACTTAGGCAAGAGCCGAACAGTTCACTGTGATTCTTGACAGAAATCTGGAAGGGCAGCAGCTGGGTCAGGCCCCTAGCCCCAGGGCAGTGACTTGGAGCCTGTGCTCCTTCCTTCCTGCCTGTCTGTCCTGTCTTCCCAGTAAACACCTGCTCCCTGCTGGCTGGCAGGCGCCCCAGTACTTCTCTGCATTCAACTTTATCTTGATTCCCTTTAAGAAATAGTAGTGATGGAAATCTAGTGCCATAAACCATCTTCGTACAAACTACTCATTTCTGAATCTTTATAGTTTTGTTCAGAACTCAACAGCAGTTACAACACCCAGATACACTGAAAGGGATTCATTACAATGTTGAGAAGCCAAAGAGTACAGAGTGACACGATGGATGGATCATAACTGAATGGGAAGGCAATGGTGCTCTTGTGGCATGGTCATTAACATTTGTGACCTGGTTATGAATACTCTTCATGGACTGGTAAGGGAAGCACTAAGCTTTCAGAGATCAAGACCTCTTTAAGGAAGTGCTCTTGTAATAGTGCAAGAAGGCGTCCTAAGTTTTAACCAAAGACAGCTGACAGCTAGGTTTTTTTTTTTTTTTTTTTTTTGCAAGTAGCAACCTAGAATATAGCCATTTTTACTTATTTCCATACTGAGGCAGAGATAATAGGTTTACAGTCAACTTTCTCTAGACTTTTGTCACATTTAAAAAAATCTGACTGTGGCAAGTGGATTTTTGAGGTGAAAAAGGAAGGGAAAAAATGTACATATGGGGGGGGGGGGAAAGGCTAAAGCAAATATAGCAAAATATAGCACAAAGTGGGATTCAAAAATTTACCTGGTCTATATCCTGAAAGATCTTTGTAGATGACAAGGGGCAGCCAAACAGAAGTTTGAAGAAGTAAAATAAAATAAGTCAAAAGACTTAAAGCATTTTATTTAGGCAAAGTCGTGCCAAGTTCTAGGAATGAAGAAGAGGACTAGATATAGGGCTGAGCTCCCAGTGTTGGAGCTCTCTTTCATAAGTTAGAGCAAAGTACTAAGAGTTAAGAACGAACTGGGCTCTCCTGTGTGTCACTGATGTACCTGGAGGCCTTATCTTACATAACAGTAACAGGATACAGAATGACAGTTCCTCACAGCCTACAGTAAATGTGATTAAATTATCTCATCAGCCTCATACTCCCGAGTATTTCTACAATGCCAGAAAACCATCCGTTAGTCGGACCCGTCTGCTAGACCCCCAGAACCACTCAGGCCAGAGGTATTAGTATTCAAAGAAATGCCTCCCTTAGATGGCCTATTGGAGGGATCCCAAGTTTAGTCGCTGCACCCGTGGAGACCAAGAATGCAACGTGCAGAAATAATGAAGGGGAAGGAATAAAAGTGACAAGAAAATTCAGAAATTTGTTTTAACTCCGCCACAGATTCTTTTCCATTCCTTTCCACTGACCTGATCTAATTCTAGCAGCTATTATCCCAGTGAAACACTGCCACAGCTGAATTTATTTTTATTTTGCCTGCTCAAAGGCAATGTAAAGCAAATTTGAGAGCACATCACCTTCAGGGAAAGACTGCAGCGCATTACTCACCACTTCCCTCCTCCCCTCTGCGTGAAAAGGTTAATTTGAATAAGGCTGCTGCTTCCACAAATAGAACGGTAACCGCACACAGAGGACCAGCCAATGAGAATGGTTTTCAATGACGTCATACTTATACCTGCTGCTTATTATTTGCTGAGTAGTGACAATGTGTTCTTTGATTCTTACGTTTTATTGGTTAAGAGCCTTGTCATTCTGAGGACTTCTGGAGAGTTTTAGACACTGCAGTTTCTTTACACGCCTAGAATTTTTTCAGTTTCTGCACTTCAACAAACTATTGGAGAACACAGAATGTTTTAAACGTAATAACCTTTATATTGCTATTTGACTTACGTGATCTCTAATATTAGGTCCATTTGCAGGTCAAAAGCAGCACAAGAAAAACCTGATTTTTGTTTAAAAAACAAAAAAACCATGAACAGAACTTTTATTGGAATGCTTACAGAGTATGTTTTGTTTAATATTGTCACACTGATCTAATTACAAACAATTTTTTTCCATTTATTCTATAGCAACTTATTGTCCTATAGAGCAGAGTTTTATTAAAAAGGACTAGATGTAAAATTTACTAGTTTATAGGGTAGAGGGTGTTGGAAGAAGGGAGGAGACCTACCTGTTTTATTTTTGTCCTATGTGGGTTTTATTTTTAAATCATTAAAATATGTGCCTCAGGTCACTCAAAACTTGGGACTTTTCCAGGGAAACTCCTGCAAACAGATTTGAAGACCACATTGCCTCACAGTAAGGTCACCATGAGATAAGTCAGTTGTGTGAGAGTTGGGAATTGTTCAACTCACTGAAGGATTCAAAGAAATAATGTGGTCAGCATGAGATTCAAATGTGTGTGTGTGGGGGAGCCCAGAAGCCAATATTGGTGCTCAAAAAGCTTCAGATCTATGGTACTGTGGCCCTTGGGCAAGCCTCTCTGGGCAAAGTCAGATCCTCAGAGACACAAAAGACAAAGTCAAGCTGTCTGTAGTCAGTTGGTGAAGCAGAACACATATAGTGAAGGTTAATCCATTACAGAATCAGGACAGCTATGCTCCAGTGAGAAGGGCAGAGCATTCAGGGAACAGTCAAACTTTAATGGGCAGAGAGAAACTGGACAGGGTTATTGTGAAAGAAGATAGTTGAACAAGGATGGGTATGTAAAGGATAGACATCCCTGATCGGATACTTGGATTTTGAGAGGTACTTGGAAAAGCAGGAGCATAAATCATCAGGGATGATGTCAATTAGGAAGAAATGTAAAGTATTAAATATTTTGAACATCCACATCTCAAAATCAGTAGCTAACATTAACTATTTTTTAAATTGAAGTCATTTTCAGCTGTGTTATCATGCTTATGAGCTGCAGAGCCTAATGAAGGGTTGGTTAGGTAGATGGTATAGGAATTTTATTACCTTAAATACAAGCTTGTACAAAATTATTGTAGATTTTGAACATCTTGTAAGACCCTTTGTGGTAAGACCGTGCAAATGAGAACAGAAATAAAATTTAGCTGTGGTAAACAGTAGAGAATAGAATTCTACCACTCTGGTAAATTTGGAAGGACTGATAGCCATAGGTACTGTACTTGAACTTCACAGTATTTCCACCAGTGAAAGTGAAAGTGCATGTGCATTTTGATTCAAGAGACCTGTCTGTAGTAACAGCAAGTTACTGAGGTTAGCATAATGCACTCTGGCGTCAGGCAGACCTGGGTTCAAATTCCAGCTCCAGCACTTACGAGCTATGCTGTTGGTCATGGTAGTTAATCTAAGTTTCAGTTTTCTTGAACGATAATAATAATACTCTTGTAAAAGAGTATTGTAGGGATCAGACTATTGTATTTATCTACTGTATTTATGTGTTATTCATGCAGTATTTGTCCTAGTAAAAGAAAGATGTGTTGGTTGTTTGGTGGTTTTAATCTTATTAGGACCTGGAGATTCTTTAAAGACCGTTAGGATCTGGCTTCAGGCTGACCATTTCCTGTCACTCTTTTATCCCTTTACTACAGCCATACCGACCTTCTTGATGCTTCCCAGACATACCTAATGGGCTTATGCCGGAAGGACTGTCTTTGCAGTTCCTTTTGCCTAGAACTCTTTGTTCTTGTTTACCTTCAACACCTCATTCCGTTCTTGGCTCAAATATCGACTACCTGGAGAATTCTGACTTAACACCTGTCTAAAACAGTGTCCCTCATGTTCTCTTTCTTATTCATGTTATTTTTTTTTAATTGTCATCCATCACGACTTGACATTACTTTGAGGTTTTATTTTTTTAATTTGTTCGTTACCTGTTTCACTCACTGGAATGTCAGGTTCATGTGAGTGATGACTTTGTTCACTTCTGGGTACCCGGATCTATAAAAATGCTTGGATGGCATGTTCTCAAATATTGTTGTTAACAGTGATGATGAAGACAGTGATGGGATCTAAGTTTTTCAGGACATTGACACCATATACATGTGGGAACAAACTCAGAGGGGATCTGAACACTCCTGATGTTTAAGATAGTCAAGCTTTTCCTGTTGAGCCAAGAGGAAGTATTTCAATTTGCCTATCACATGTAAAAGGATCAAATCATAAGGCGATTCTTTACACAAATATACCATCAGGATAGCTGAGGTGGGGGAAGCTAGAAGGGATTCCAGGGTAAATCATGGGGGGGATTATTAGCTGATGTGCTCTTCTGGAGTCTATCATCTTTGATTCCTACAGGCTCTCTCAAACTGATTCATTATAGCTCTGATTCTCTTGGATTGTTGGGTACAATCTAGAGACTTGAAATCAATTACAATGAGAAAGAAAAAATAATAAGACCAGTCAGTATAAGTAATTTCAAGAATTTAAAACATTTTTAACATCGCACACAACTACACGCAAGTATGTATTCAATGAACCAACTTAAAGTTCAAAGAATATTTTAAGATCTTTGTCCTTTTTCCTTCTTTGAAACAATCATGATGATTTCTACTTTCCCAGTAACTGAAGGACAAAAGAAGATGGCATAAAGCTTATGTGAGCATTATCCCTGCTGACATTCCACATGAGCAGTTCAAATACTACCTAATCATTTGGATACGGTTTGGATTTAGCCATCTTCTATAAAATACTGAGTTTGAAAGAGCATCTGCCTTTCATGTATTGGTCAAGTCAACACCTGTGGCTGCTTCTTCTAGAAATTTCTTCACATAGTAAAAGTAATATGAAATAAAACCATTGCTAACTGTAATGCTTTTGAAACCTCACAGACTGATAGTGGATATTGGGGTTAAAGCCCATTTTTAAAGATAAAGGGCTATCTGCTCATATCTTCCTCTTTCACAACACTCATTTTAGTTCTCTTAGATGAGTGCTTCTTAAGTTTTAAAGTGAATGCAAGAACCCACCAATCCCAGGGCTCTTGTTAAAGTGCAGATTGTTTCAGAGTATATAGAGTGGATTGTGGGATTAGGCATTTTCAACAAATCTCTGTGAAGCAGGTGCTGCTCTGTGGACCACACTTTAAATAGCAAGGGTTTTTTAAGACATAATGCCTCATGTTTGATTCTGCTGTTCCAAACTAACACAAAGATTCTGAATGAGGTTGCTTCCTCTCTTATGCATTTTGTCATATCTAGGTTCAGAGGTTTTATTTGAATTATATTCACGTCTAACTGGTAACCAAGCCTTTTGAGTCTAAGCCATGTTTCCCTCCTTTCCCAGGAGCTGCCTCATCTGAGACCCTCTTCATTCTTCCCTGCAAAGCTACAGTAACCTCTAACTTGTCTCCTAGGCCCCAGCCTTATCTCCCTTTAGTTCATCATCTTATATTGTCACTTTATTTTCCTTTCAAACATTTTTTTTTTTTTTTGGATGAGGTCATTTCCTTGATTAAAACCCCCTGCTGGTTTCCCTGGCTTAAAATAGAGGATGGCATAGGCTCTGTGGCCTGACAAACTTGGGCTGGAATCCAGCTTGCTTCAATTTCTTTTTATGTAACTTGGGACACATTGCTTAACTCCTGAGAGGCACACTTTCCTCATCTGCAGAGTGGAGATATTGCTACTTGTTCATAGTATTGTCTTAACGATTTAGATGACAAAGCACAACTAAATCACTTCATATTCTGCCAGACAGAGTGGATGTTTAATAACTCCATCTCTCTCCTTCCCCCTTTCTTTTTGGTGTCACTGACTTTGACTTTTCCAGTCTTTTCCATGGACACTCTTGAGCCTCTTTCTCTTGTCCTCCCTCCACATTCTATACACCATACTCATGTGCTCTCCAGCCCTGGTGAACATCTCACTTCTCATTCATTTACTGAAAGATCTCTACCTTCCAGCCTCCCAGAGTATCTCCCCAGACTTGCTGCGTCTTTCCTAAGAAAACTGAGTCTTTGAACTGGGCAGAATTTTGTGGGTTTTTTTGTTTGTTTATTTTAGTGCTGGATATTGAACCCAGGGGTGCTTAACCACTGAGCCACATTTTCAGCCCTTTATTTGTATTTTATTTAGAGACAGGGTCTGAATGAGTTGCTTAGGGCCTTGCTAAGTTGCCGAGGCTGGTCTTGAACTTTCTATTCTCCTGCCTCAGCCTCCCGAGCCACTGGGATTATAGGCATATGCCACTGTGCCTGGCTACTGCGCAGAATTTGCCTGCCACTCATTTCTCATTCTCTTAAACCACTGTGATCACACCTCTCCCAGAATATCCTTGTATTTATGAGTAGTTGGGATGTGTCAGCATGCTGTGTATTTGTGATTGTGAATCCAACTCGATTGTGACCTCTCAGTGGTGTGGACTTTCCCTTATTTCTTGATCCTTAGTGACTCACCCCACATTTGTTTAATACAGGAATGGAATCAATATGATATATAGTTTAAAGAAATGGATACTTAAATATTATACTCTAGAAATTATATGCAGAGAAAAATAATTCTGAAAGCATTCCTACACCTAGTGAACATTCCTAATCGCTTACCGTGCAAATCTTCATGTTCCAGCATATTTTAATTATATTTTTCAGGACTGGTTTTAAATACTTTGCATATAATACCTCATCTGATTCCCTCAACTATCATTTGTTGTAGTTGCCCTAATGCCTATTTCATAGGTAGAGAAACTGGCATTCAGAGAAGTTATACAGCATGATTATAAATTTATAATTGTTATAGCAGGGATTTAAACCTACCTCTTTCCTACTCCAGCATTTATCTTCTGTATGTTACTGTCTCAAACAATTTGCTGCCATAGCCTGGCATCAATTGCTTCTTAAATATAGATTAAAATCATACATAGGGATCATTCCTAGAGAAGAATTTATGGGGCAGATAAAGGTGATCTCTGTAAGAGTCACATATTTAGGTGGTTTGGAGATAATAGTGATTAGGTAGATAAAACATAACTCAGAACTGTAAAACTCTAACATCTGAACACCTTGTAAATCCTTTCATTTTCACTTATTATTATTTATTTTGAAGAACCCATGAAGCTATCTTGCCCCTCAGGTAAAGCTATTTTAATGATGCCTTTTTGATTTTTAAAGATGTTTTTCATTTTCATCATGTAGGAATTTCATGGGAGATCCTTACCTAGGTACTTTTCTTGGATCAATCATTGTAGAAGAGAGCTCATTCCTTCACTCTCAAAGAAATCAAGCTAAATTCAAGGCAAGTGATGCAAACTGCTGCGTGTTATCCTGTCCAGGGAGCAATTTGAAACAGACTCCCTAGGTATTTTCAGCAGGGAACTCTTGTCTGTAAGAGCCTACTGATGTAGGGAGTAATCATATAGCTAATTGCAACTTCAATTCATGGCAAATCTGTAGCTTGTTGAGCAATCATGATCCCAAATATGTTTGAAGCGTCTTGGTAAACCAACTGTAAACTCTTAGAAAAGTTCTCAAGGGGGGCTCAGAACACATGGTAGAACTCCTTCATTCTTTTTTTTTTTTTTTTAATCTCATCAGCTTCCTGGAAAACTCTCAAACCTAGACCCACCTGGCATTCTAGCAGTCCTACAGAATTTCTGTATCTATTAAACATGTTGAGATATGGAATATTTCAGAATATCTGGGAACAGGAAATTGATCCCTAGGAATAGCTCAATGCCTAGACAGGATTTCTCAAAGTGTATTTCCTGTAGCACTAATTCCAGGGGCTATTTAGAGACATCATGTGAGAAAATCAAGTGTTTCAAGGCCTGAGTACACAGAGAAACACTGAGTTTAAAAAGCCAATGGATTTCTTCATCACTGGACTTCTCAGAACCTTTAATATGTTATTGTGTATTATGATTTTCCTGAGTAGGATAGTTGCTGTATTTTCAATTTGTTTTGTTAAGGGATTATCTCAAACTAGTAATCTGTGGGATAGGAAATGCAAAACCAAAGTGTCTCTGTAGGCACCAGGGAACTGTGGGCAACTGTATTGTGCCCTCTAGGCTTTTGACAAATTTTGTCTAGCTGGGGGCAAACATTCTAGTCACTGGTGTAGTGTCATTTTAACAACTCTGTATAGACCAGATATGTAGAGTGGTAGAAAATGAATCCTACCTAAAAGTACCAAGAGGTAAATATAAATAAAACTTTGGTATGACCTCTGATACAGAAAGATTATAAAGATAAAAAATTTAAGAATTAAAAAAATTCTGTATAGTACCTTAAACACATTTTAAGTTGAGTGAATTCATTTGGATAAACTTGAAATTTTATATTTCTCCACAGTATGGCTAAGAACAATGTTAATTTTCAAGCAACGTCACCTGGTCACAGGTGATAATAAACACTGAAAATGGAAGAATTTACATTTTATGCAATAAGACATTGTGGTACTTTAGAATTCAGATTATCAAAATCTCTGTCACTGTCTCCTCCTCTTCTGGCTCTTACCATCTGGAAATCATGGCTTATAAATATGTCTACAGTATGGGCAAGAGGAATGAAATGAAATATGTGCTACTATTGTATTAGCTGAGCCAATGAAGAAGATTCTGGATCCAGGTAAACATGAAGTCCTGGTTCCATCACATTACTGACAGACCTCCCACTATGGACCCCTGAGTGTTAGCTGTCAACATAGTTTTGCATTGGGTAAAATAAATTGCGTGACCACAAAAGCCAAAGGACATGTGTTTCCATACGCATACAGGTGAAGATTATAAAATCAGTCAGGTATCATCCACTCTTTGGTGTTTAGTGAGGGAAATATTTTTTTCATTAAAAATTCCTTTTTGAAAGTTAACAATTTAGTTCCTCAGCTAGTAATATATATGCTTCAGCTGCTCAGTAACTATGCACAGCTAATGGTTTCTGTATTGAACAGTGCAGACCCAGAACATTTCTCTCATTGCAGCAAGATCTATTGGATGGCAGTGTTTATATGCAGATTTCAGACGCATGTGGGAGTTGGAACTAGGGAAAAAGAAGAGAGGAGAAAATGGCAAGATTTTATCAGCAAGTGGTAGTTTGTGAAGTTACAGAGGACCGAGAAGTATAATGTCCTGAATTCTTTGAAAGTTTAGAGCTCTATAAAAATAATTTTATGCTTAAGATTAAAAAAAAAATGCAGAGGGGCTGGGGTTGTGGCTCAGTGGAAAAGTGCTTGCCTAGCATATGTGAGACACTGGGTTCAAACCTGAACACCACATAAAAATGAAATAAAGATATTACGTCCACCTACAACTAAAAAATAAATAATTTTAAAAAACGCAGAAACACAGGGAAAATAGGGAAACCTTTGGCTCTGTTTTAAATATATTTTGGCTCTTAATGAAGGAGATTGCTGGTTGGTTTGGAAGCACATCTTTTACATGACTGATCGAAATCAGGACTTCTGTGCTCAAAGGGCTTCACTAGAATTCAGTTTCATGAGGGATCTCACTCTATGTGTTTGTTCAAAGATTAGAGATGAAGCAGTCTCAGAGCAGAATATCCAACCGGGTCAGAAAAGGCGGTGTAGTGGGTAAGGACAGGACCATGACAGACAGAAATTAGACAAAGTAGTTGACAGTCAATACTGCCCAGTTTCAAGAGCTTCAGACACATGAACAGGAATGTGGAATGTATGAGGTCCTGCCATACTGGAAAACAGTGTGCAGCTTCCTCAAAAAGATGAAAACAGAACAATCTTATCCATCAATCCCTCTCCTGGATATATATTCAAGGGAAGCGGGATCCGTACATTGGAAAGATGTCTGTACTGTTATGTTTATTGCAGCACTATTCACAATAGCCAAGACACGGAATCAACCTGTGTTCACCATGGTTAAATGTGCACACAAAATATCAGACCTATAAGTGAAATACTATTTGATAGTAAAAAGAATGAAATCCTACCTTTTTTTTTTTTTTTTTTTTTTTGCAAACAAACAAACCTGGTAGATATTATGCTAAGTGCAATAAGCTAGGTACATCAAACAAATACCACATGATCTCACTTGTGTGGAATCTAAAGTTGCTGATCTCATAACAGTAGAGTATAGAAGAGTGGTTGCCAGAGGCTGGAGAGGGTAGAAGAAGTGGGGGTGGATAGGGACAGATTGTTCCGTGTGCACAGTGACAATTAGATTGGAGGAATGGTTTCTGGTGTTCTTATTGCACAGCAGGGTGACACTGTTTAACAGTAGTGTATTAGATATTTCAAAACAGCTAGAAGAGAAATTTGAAACTCTAACCACAAGGAAATGTAAATGAGGTGATGGGTATGCGGACTACCCGGATTTGATTATTACACAATGTAGACAGGAGTTCAAACATCGCCCTGTAACCCATAAACACGCATGGTTACTGTGTGCTAATAATAATGATAAAAAAGAACAAAAAGGAGGTAGAGGGAGCTTTTGGTGTTGAAGCCAAAGGAAACACAGGTTGAAATCGATCAAGGAAATTACTGGGTGAGAGTTCACTTGGAAAGATCAGACAGCATGACTTGTTTTTAGGGAAGCAAGGAATTAAGAAGGGAAGCATGCGAAATGATGGAGGATAATAATGAAAGAGGATTTTATTTGAAAAGTGGTATTCCTATCAAGGTACACTTTTATTTTTTAAATTTTTAGAATTTTAAATAATTTTATTTATTTGCCTTATGGATTGAACCCTGGGACACTTTACCATTGAACTCTATCACCAGCTCGTTTTGTTTTATATTTTGAGACAGGGTCTTGCTAAGTTGCTCAGGGCCTTGCTAAGTTGCTGAGGTTGGCCTTGAACTGGTCATCCTCTTGCCTCAGCCTCCCTAGCCGCTGGGATTACAGGTATGCACCACCATATATGATTTTTTTTTTTTTTGGTTTTACATAGTAGCCATCATTTATTCCATTGTGGAAGAAACAAGAGCAGATTGTCAAATATGATTGCTAAGGTTTGAAGGTCAAAGTGACTTTATGGAAGTAAGAATCAAGAACAAAGATAAATCTTACATTCGTAGGGAGTGGGTATGGGGATGGACCTATGGATTTGTTTCTTCATATTATTTTAGGACTCTCCCTGGACAGGTTTCATTTCAGAGAGAAAGGCCGCTATCACTTTGCCTCTGCTCCTCACTGAAAGTTTGAGGAGTAAAAGGAATCATGCCCACACCTTGGTCTAGAAATCATCTCATAGTCACCTCATTTTATATAAAATGCATTTTGGTGGTTTAAGATTCATCGTCTTTTTGGCATCTGATGATAACATCGAGGAAAATTGAATTGAAAAGATGTTAATAATCAAGATCAATAAAGAAAAGCAGTTTCCAGAATTAGCTCTTTGCACTGGCTTATGGAAAACTAACAGTTAGGCCTGGGTTCCTGGGATGGGATTGAGAAAATCAGGTAAGAGCTGAGCCTTTGCTGCCCTCTCACTGAGCCTGCCCATGGAGTTGCCCTTACAGATGGCCATGGACACATAGGGAGCGTCCTCTGACATCCTGTGGTTTAGGACAATGATTAAGCAAATGGTATCATGATGAGAGAATTTCTGCAGGTTGGGTGTGTTGTAGATTCACTGCTGCATTTTGAAGTGACTAGTTTCTCAAGTACTTATCCACAGGCCAGCTAACTGCTTTGTTTTTTTAAAAAAGCTTCCTCACTTATCTTTTATTATTATTATTATTATTGTTATTATTATTATGTAGAATTCAGCAGTGAGGAAGAGCACATCTAGAACAGTATTTCAGTGTAGCTCTTAGCTGACTGTCTTAAATATACCAGACCCTGGATTACTTTTGCAGTTAACAATGTGAACTCAGGGAAAACAAAACAAAACACCCTAAATGGAAATCCTAGTCCTCCTAGTCACCAGCTCTGAACTCTGTACTAAAAAGGCCACCCCCAGATCAGTCAGTGTCATAATTTCCACGATGACGGTCCCCAATGCAGCATTTTGTTCTTGTTTCCTTCAGATCACTAGAATTCTTCCCATGTGCGGTCACGTTTTCAGATAACAGCCACATGGAGATTAAATGTGATTTTAAATGAACTTTTACATGCCTCTTATTTTCTTCTTGGATTTTATTATTTTTACAGGCAAGTGATGAAAGGTTATTCCCTGCAAGATTTAGCCAGTTAAACGTGCAGCATAAAAACCTGAAGCCCTGCAGTCAGACACATAAAGAGCAAAGGAGAAAAAAAACAGGAAAATGTTCCATTGGGGCTGCAGCTTTTTAGAGTATGCAGGAATGATGTCATTTGTTTTCACAAAACCCAGTTTAAATTTGTTCCTGTCTTTCAAGAACTGCAGCAGGGAGCATGTGTGGAGACTCCTGCATCCCATATTTCAGGACACGAGAGTGAACGCTGCATCAAAATCCAACCAATTGCACCATGTAGTCCTGACCTCCCCAATTTCTGTTTGTTCCCCCTACCTGGAGCAGGAGTGTGAGCCAGAGTGAGGTGACCGCCCTGCTCCTGCGAGCCTTGCTGCCACTGCAGAGGCATCTCTCCAACCTCGAATGGTTTAAAGGAGAACCATGCCAAATTAAAGACTGACTCCTGTTCACCCACACGTATTACTTTCACTGACACATAACCTCCAAGGAAAGGTCTATCTGTGAAGTGTGTTTGGGTTTGGCTGGTTTTAAATTAAATCTTAGCCTTTTGTTTTTTTTTTGCAGTCCCTGTGTAGTATTGGAACCATCAGAAGAAGCCAAGAAACAGAAATCCTGGGCTACTGGACCATCAGTGGCAGAAATAAGACCTCCAGATTCTATACCAACAATTATCTTAGCAAATCCACTTCAAGCAATCATCCAAGCAAATCTGTTTCCGTGTATTCTTATGTGATGATTGGAAAATAAGCAGTGTGCTAGAAGCCGCATTTTAAGAACTATATTAAAGTGATTGATAGAGGGAGATTATGGTCTGGAGTTTGCTGACAGAAGCAATGGTTAAGATACAGAGCGAGAAAGAGTGCTGGATGTGTCCCACCTCACTTTTCCTTTCTTCTTCCCCTCCCTATGGAAATATAGTGTATGGACAACGGGATCAGTGGGGGTTCTGTGGCTGTGAGCAGCAGAAACTGAAGTCTGGCTGGTTTAAACCAAAAGAGCATTCATTGGAAGCCTATGATAAAATTCATAGAGTAAGAGAAGGTCTGGAGAAACTTGCATCAGAAATGACAGGGATCATGATGTTATGGGGTCCCCATAGTGCCCATGACTGGCTCTGTCCATCCTCACCTCTAGAGTGAGTGACTCCAAGCTTCCCTGTATCTTCTCTGTTCTCATCACTATTCTCAGGGGTTGAGTTCCAGAAGACAGTGTCCCATAGATTCACGGGTCACATACCTCTGGGCTTGGTATTCACTAGGCACAGAGATATCTGCCAAAATGAGAGGAGAAGCTCCCCCACAGGAGGTGAAGCTGCTGTTTCTAAAAGAACAGGGGAAATGGGTGCTGTTTCCTCTTCTCTGTCACCATGATCATGAGCCTCATAATTTTCTTGCCTGCGTTAATGGTCCTCCTCTTCAACTCCATATTTTAAAGCTTCCTGTGGCCCCCTGTTTCTAAGAGCCAAGCCAGGACGCTTTTGAAAATGGACAGAAGGGCTACTGAAAATCATCCCAGGACAAGGGGCATGGGGTGGAGCTATCCTTGGCGAACAGATGTGCGGTCACGTTTCCTTTTATCATAGTTCAGCTTTCCTGGGCCGGACCAATACCTATTCTATACTTTAAACTTTAGCAACTCAAGGAAAGTCCAAAGCTCTGTGCATATAGAAATGGTGGCTTCCACTCTCATGCGTCCCTAGCATCTCATCTTGTGCTTGGCACATAGCAGGTGTCCCATTAAGCTCCACTTGGAATTAAAATCCAACAAAGCTATGAAACTCCTATCCTCCCTTCTCACATGCTCCACATGCAGCCACATTTCTATGAATCTGGGGAGTAAACTATCCCCATCATTCAAACTGGGGGGACATGGCTAACTAACTACTTTTTTCTTTCCTACTATCATTCTTTCCTTCTTCTTCTTCTTCTTTTTTTTGGGGGGGTGGGGGTACTGGGATTGAACTAAAGTTGCTTAACCACTGAGTCACATGCCCAAAACTTTTTTCTATTTTATTTAGAGATAGGGTCTTGCTGGGTTGTTTAGGGCCTCACTAAGTTGCTGAGACTGGCCTCAAATTAGCAATCCTCCTGCCTCAGCCTCCTGAGCTGCCTGGATTACAGGCATGTGCCACAGGGATGGGCTTATCATTTTTTTCCTTCTAATGGTGGCCCCAGCATGTTTACGTCTCCATTGTATAAATGGGTAAAAAACTAAATGAGCACAAACCACTTCTATTTATGCAAGATGCTGTTACTTAATGAAAAAATAATTTTTAGTGAAATAGAAAGTGAAGTACATAAATAATATTTAAAGAGACTACAATCTTTAAAAATATCTTTAAAAGACAAACAATATTTAGGAAAATTATTCTTAGAACAGATTGACTTTTACTTATGACATATGGTAGAGTACAACAAGAGATTTTTCCCTGACAAATAATTATTTTCTAGGTTCCCAGATTTTGCCAACCTACAAATCCTCTAGGTTATCTCTCAGATGCATATACACTTCTGATGTCAGGAATTGAGGAATTGGTCTGTGACCTTCTGACCTTGGATTGTCTTTTCTGAGGCCTACTCTGTCCTCAGGAGTGATCACAGCATGTAATTATTTGTCCCTTTGGGCTCAGATCATGCCCAAAGATTTTTCCTTAAACAGTATTTTCCTTATAAAATACTGTTTACAAAATTCCCCAATTTTCCTGCACAATTGCATCTCAGAGTGAGGATCAAAGAGATTTCCTAGATTAAGTGGAAATACAAGCAGATTCCTCCTCCTCCTCTCTGAAGGCCAACTGGACGGACTAATGAGTTGAGCCTTACTCCACTCTGATCCCCATCCTGCTTGCAGCTGGGCACTCGGGGCACTGGGAGTCCCAGGCTGATGAGCCACAGCAAGCTGCTCAGCAGCTATGTGATATGCACTTGGGCTTTCCGTGTAGACCAAGGACCCCAAGGCAAATAAATTCTGTATCAGAAAGCCAGGTCATCTCATATTCTTCGCATGGTTCTTCTTATCCATACTATTATTATCCTTTGGTGGGAAGGTTATTTATTTATTTATTTATTTTGGTACTGGGGATCGAAGCCAAGGGTGCTTACACATCAAGCCAGCCTTTTTTATTTTTATTTTTTATTTTAAGACAGGGGCTCACTAAATGACTGAGTTTGGCCTCCAACTTTCGATCCTCCTGCCTCAGCCTCCCTCGCTGCTGGGATTACAGGCTTGCACCACTATGCCTTGGAGTGGGTTTTCTATCAGTCACTCAGAGCCCCATGCACCCACTCACTCAATTCTAGAGCAGGACTTCGCAGCTCTTATTGTAACCATGCTGTCACCATGTTCAGGACTTTTGATGCAGAAAGCAAAGCCCAGGATGGCGATGGAGTGTTTTGCCTCTGAAGTCCCTGTGTTACTACCAATGAGTGCACCAAAGTGATGACATGAAAGATTGTGGTCAAAAAAGGCAACTGAGGAGTCATGTTTTTCTTATACTGAGTAATGTTTTAAAATTAAAATAGGGGGGCTGGGATGTGGCTCAAGCACTAGTCACTAGTATGGCATTATGTAAAAACGTGGATGTGTAACCGATGTGATTCTGCAATCTGTATACGGGGAATAAATGGGAGTTCATAACCCACTTGAATCAAATGTATGAAATATGATATGTCAAGAGCTTTGTAATGTTTTGAACAACCAATTAAAAAATAAATAAATTTTTAAAAAATTAAAATAGGGTTTACTTTAGAATGTAAGCTATTTGGGATCAAAATTATTAATTTGAGGAAAAAAAATGGCTTACCCTAGGAATAAAGAGAGGAGGGTAATTTCTATTAACCATCCAGGAAGCAAGCAAGGGAAGGAAACGGGCAATTTCCCTGTGATGTACAGGGAATTGAAAACACAGTGGAAACCGACTGTATTCTCCATAAACTCAGCTGAGAGTAACTTTTGAGTTAGAAAGTTGAGAAGTTTTTATAAAAACACATGCATTAGTACCCATTAGACTTGAAAGTCCCTAAAACACGAAAAAAAGTGATCTTATTAGAAATGCTACAACACTTAGCATTTGGTGCCTGCAACAAGGATTACAGCAGATTATGGTCCCACTTGTATTTCAGATGCCTGTCTCAGGGTCTGGGCCATTGGGTCAGAGGTAAGCTGAGAGGGGAAGGACAGTCTGAAGTTTCCGTCAGCATGGTGGCGCTTGCCTTACTACAATGCCCCTCCTCCCACAGTGTCTTTTTTCCCTAGTGACAGTTTTGAGGATGTTGTTTTCTAAATCTTGAATTATTTGGATAATTGCTTTCTGGGCGTTATGTTCCTGCAATATACACAGCTTGGCGGATATCAATAACAGTTCTTTCAAATCTCCACGTCTGCAGAGGGCATCATGGATGGAAAATAAAGGGCTATATTTCCCTAGGTTATGCTGGTTAGTTCATATTTTAAAAATACTGTCAGTTTTTAAAAAGTTGCTTATATATTCAAGCATCTTCACATTCATATATTGGAACTGGCTTACATAGTTCTCCTTAACTTTTGTCCATTATAACATCATACAACAGTTAAGCTACTGAGAGTCACCAAATCTTTAGCCTTTTTTTTTTTTCCTTTATAGATTGTTTTAACTTAATCAAAACCAGAAAATAATAATCACTGTGAGCGCTCTCTCTCTCTCTCTCTCTCTCTCTCTCTCTCTGCAGGTTTAAACTCTGAGAGGGCAAGACCTACACATTATCTATTTATAATAAACATTGAAACTTTATTCCACTGTTTACAGTTCAGTAGGACTCACTTAATGATATCAGTCAAATTCAGTGTCAACCTTTAAAAATAAATCTTTTCCATCTCCCTGAAAATACCTTTCTAGTCAAAGTTGTTTGCTAAATGACTAGAGCTTTCTTAGCAAATAAAACACAGCCCTGTTTGCTGCTCTTTTCCTCTGAAGTGATGATAAATTGCTGAGGAGTAAAAGCCTTCATACTAATAACAGAGGAAAATTGACTCTAAGATCCCATCATTTTGTTTACCAGCTGTCTTTACAATTCTATAATAACCCAGCCCACGTTTAAAAAAAAAAACAAAACTGTTCAGAGATTGTAAAATAGACTAGAAACAAATGACCTCTCTGCTGAAATTAGGTTAAGCAGGGGAACAGGCTGGAAAGAAAGATATGATCCAGAAACTTACCTAGCTCTCAGGCATGATAGCCGGTGACCACATACTCGGTGCTGAAACACAACTCAGGAGCATTACATCATCGTGACAAACTTTCATTGGCTGCAGAAGCCCCAAGGATAAGACAGGCTTTTAAGGTGCTGTGTGAAAGCCCCTGTTGGTTTTTTATCAGGGTTCTGGCCAAAATATTGAAAGAAAAGACTTTTTCTACATTAATACTGTGATGACTGAACTAACAAAACATTGTTAACCATTGATTAGGCATGTTTAACTCCACTTCAGTCCCTAGTTTTATTTTTAACTCTAACCTGTTGGGAGACTTTTTTCTTTAAAAATTTTTTTGTTTTTGTTTTTAATCATTCTTTTAAATTTAGCTTGTTTTTATGGAAGGTGCTGTTCTATGGGAATGGCTTATTTCCCCTGGAACTCTTCAGGCCATTTTCTTTATTTTAAAAACTGGATTTGAATCAATACATCCATTTCCCTTTCTATTACTTATTTTGTTCTTATTATTTCTAGGCAAAGAGGACAAGTACCCACAGATTCAAGCGAGGGCAAATCTACAAGTCTATTAATTTCCAGCAATTAAAATGGAGTTAGTGTTCTTAATCCTTACTTCCTAATTATTCATTTGCATTGTTAGATTTTTTTTTCTGTCTTGAACTCTGGTTATTTATGCCATGCTTATTACCATGGTGATTTACCAACCAGAGCCATGTGCGTCATTTGAGAACTTAAGGGGCTTTAAGTAAGTGAAAGTTATAGGGCGATGGCTGGAATTCTGCACCACCCCAGCACCTGTCCCTTTTACCTAAGGGGGAAGCATCTGATGTTGGAGCCAATACTCTTCATATAAAAAGTGGAACATTTGGACAACAAAACTCGTTATTAAGAAAATGAGAAAAATATATTAATGGTGAATGTCGATTTCTCTATTTCTCTGTTTTTGTCTCTGTCTCTCTCTTAAATTTAGGAGCCCAGAGGAGGAACAGGGTGTTAACCAGGATGAATGAAGTGTCCTTTTGAGGAACCTTATGACTGTTGTCTCCCAAGAACTTTCTATTCTTTCCAAATTGAGCAAATATCATTCAAATACCCTATAAACATCCTATTAGATTCCTAGAGCCAGGAATGAAGAAATGCATGTCTAGTGCACATCTGGGCTGCTGAATTCCATTGTAAATATCTTCTTTCTCTCAGACACCCATTTTCAGCCACGTGCCTTGCCACTACTCAATGCAAGAGAAGGCAATGAGGCGGCTGAGAATGTGGCTTCCAGAGGTGTCTTTGTTTACGGTTTCTTAGACTCTGGCTGCAAAGAATGGCCAAGATCATTTTACCAGTGTGGAAAATAACACAGAGGATAGAGGGTGCTTTTTAAAGATTTGAGATATTTAGGAGCATTTTGAATAGTGACCCTAAAGAAAAGAGTGGAAAAGAAGAGAGAACTCTTTCTTTTTTTGTCTCCACTAAGAGGAGGGAAGGGATAGCCCAGTCAGCTTCTCTGTTTTACAACTAGAATTGACAAACTAAAACAAGACATACTCCTGTCTGCAAGATATTTCACTCTAGGCATCTAAATGAGACTAGAAGCTCTAAGAAGGGAATTTAAACTGAATTTTGAACAGGAGTTGGCTAGCTGAAGAGAGAAAGTAAAGAATTCTATGAAGAGAAAACAATGCAAAGGAAGAGGGTATGAATAGCTGGTTTGTTTGAGGAATAGCAAATAGTTTTGTTTATGAAAAAAAAAAGTAATATGGAAACTAAGGTTAGACCCAGATATGTGGGGGGGTTTGTGAGCTAAGCTAAAGAATACAGACTTTAACTTGAAAGTGACTCTAGGTCACTTAAGAGCCACAGTTGGATTTGTAACCAGGCTGTATTAGTCTAGTGTGGTATCCTGGAATGGATGGGAATGGGCTGGACCCAGGAATGTGAATTTAGCTTGTATTTCAGTGAGAATTTTTGCAGGAAACAGATGGCACTTTCCAAGGACTTAACTGCAGAGAGTTTATTGAAGGAATCATTTCTAGGGGTGTGGACAGGGTGAAGAAAATCAAAGAAGATGATGAAGCACTCAAGGATCCAAAATAGTAGAGAGTAGTTACTACTCTAGTGAAACTGGTATATTGAGATGAAACTTGAGTCACGGCTTCTGGCAGGTGGGGTCTGCACAAGCTGCAGGCCTCTGTAGCCAAGAAGTGTCGCAGTTCTCAAGAATGGGCTGCGACCTCCAGTGTTGCAGCAGGCCCCGGCAGCTCACCATCAACTTCTTCTTTCTTTGTTCTTGTCTCAAGAATTCAAAGAATGAAATCCAGAGACCAGAATGAGTGAGTGTAAGAGTAAGATTTATTGAAGAATAGAAATTTAACACCAAGAAAACCAAATAGCCCAATCAATAAATGGGCAAAGGAACTGAATAGGCACTTCTCAGAAGAAGAAATATAAATGGTCAACAAATATATGAGAAAATATTCAATATCTCCAGCAATTAGAGAAATGCAAATTAAAACTGTACTGAGATTTCATCTCACTCCAGCCAGAATGGCAACAATCAAGAATACAAGTAACCTAAATGTTGGGGAGAATATGGAGAAAAGGGTACACCCATACATTGCTGGTGAGACTGCAAATTGGTGCAACCACTCTGAAAAGCAGTTTGGTGATTCCTCAAAAAACTAGAAATGGAACCACCATTTGACCTGGTTATACCACTTCTTGGTATGTAGCAAAAGGAGTTAAAATCAGCATACTACATTGATGCAGCCACATCAATGTTTATAAAAGCTCAGTTCAAATAGCTAAGCTATGGAACCAACCTAGGTGCTGTTCAACAGATGAATGGATTTTAAAAAGGTGGTATGCACCCACAATGGAATATTACTCAGCCATAAAAAAGAATGACTTTATGACTTTTGCTAAGTGAAATAAGCCAGTCTCCTAAAACAGCACCTCAGGACCATCTAGCCTGCATGGTGGGCTCCAGGCAGGCTGAGGGCTGTGCTTGCTACCTACACTGTCTGATCCACCCAGCAAACACTCTGCCCTCTCCACCCTTCTCTGCTGGGACCAGGCTGGCTGCACATCTGGGGAGCCATGCCATTAGGCCCGTTACCAGAAACTAAATCCAATGGAAAGCCACAGAGAAGGAGCTCTGGATGCTGTAGTAAGTAGAGGTTAGCCTGTTGGAGTGTAGAGGAGAATAGAGAAATGCAGACAAAGTAAGCAGGGGTAGAAGGAGATCACCTCATCAGTCCTGGTGAGTGTGTGTGTGTGTGTGTGTGTGTGTGTGTGTGTGTGTAAGGGGGGAGAAGAGAGAGAGTGAAAAAGAGAAAGAGAAAGAGGAAGAGAGAATGAATGGAAATATCTTGGTATCTAGGTAGGACAACTTATTCATTTTTTTTCTTTTAGATATAGACAAATGGAGGAATAGTTTGTTCCATCCTTGAAAATTTTTTTTTGTGGAAATGTGCTAGCTTTGGTCTAGGAAAAGTTCCATTCAATTGCTTTTGTCACATCTGGAAAGAACTATCAATTATATTTGTGTCTAGAGCTCAGAATAGAAATCAGCATATGCATCATGCCCTGAGTGGAGATAAAGTCACCAATGAGAGAAAGTATTTTGAGAGAGAAGGGAGGTTGGGGGCACTGACATTAAAGGTCAGCTGGAGTAGAGGTACCTTAAGAGGAAAAGGAAGAAAAATGTTCAGACCAGAGGAGAAGGAAGCACAGGGAAGGGTAGCATCTCTCTCTCTCTCTCTCTCTCTCTCTCTCTCTCTCTCTCTATATATATATATATATATATATATATATATATATATATATATATGGAAGAGAAGAGCTTCAAGAGGGAGTGACCCAGAGGATACTTATGGAGAAGCACTGAGTGAAACAGGAATAGTAGAAACACCTGTTCATTTGTATGTAAGTGGAGATCATTGGTTGGAAAGAAGAGTTTTAGTGGATGGGTTAGATAACTACTACCCATGGGCCAAATCTGGTCTGCCATTTTGTTTTACTATGGTCCAAGCCAGAAAAATTTTTAAAAAAATATGTGTGAATTTTTAGATGGTTGGAAAAAAACCCACAAAAAATAAATAGCTAGCTCACCATCGATAAAAATTGAAATTTCAGTGGCCTACAAATTTATTGGAATACAGTCAATATTTATGTCTTGTGTACATCTATCGTCACACTACAAAGAAGAGAGTGGCTATAGCAGAAGCTGTATAGCTAGAAAACCCTAAGAAGACCTTTCCGAAAAGGCTTGTTAACCCCTGGTACATTAGGTGGGTTCGATGTCAGGTTAGAGTGGAAGGCGTTGGGGAGATGTGTGAGGAAATGAGGAGACACAGCGCAGATTCTTCCTTGGAACAAACTCTGAAGGAAAGAGAATGGTTATTGGAAGCAGATGCAGGGTTGAAAGTTTTTTTCTCCTCATTTATTTGTTTTGTTCTTTTATTAATGGAAAGGAAGACTTTGGGATAGGATAAAATCAAGATATTTTAAAACAAGACAGAAGATAGAGGGAACACGTGATTTTAAAAATGTCCTTCAGGGAGCAGGGATGGAATGGAGAAGTTTGCTTCCTCAAATGTGGTGAGGAAGGTGAATCATGATGCCCTGGATTTTCCCAGGGAAGTGGGAGGCAAAGTCATTTGCTGAAACCTGAAGAGGGCAATAACACAGAGTTTGAAGGAGGAAGGGAAATGTTTGAAATTGAGGAAAATGGGAAAGGAAATTGAACAGAAACACGGGCAGCGGGGAGTCTGTGGTGATATCGAATTAAACTCGTTTGATTTTCCTCTGTAGTATTTGGCCGAGTAAATGCTAGAGAGGAGAAATGAAATGGCGCTACCAATTTAGGGTTGGGGTTTTGGAAGGCAGGTGCAGTCGGTGGAAAGCCTGAAGCAGGGTAAGTTAAGAATAATGGTAAGATTCTGTTCAATGCCATAGCTAGGGGTTTCACCCTTACCTGTTTTCTAACGTGGGTGTGAACTGTCACTTGGAAGATGCACAGACTTCCTACTGATTGAACCTCTCCTGTGAACAAGCTGGAGATGTTTGAACAGAAAGACCAAAGTGAGAAAAAAAAAATGATATTCAGGGACTGGAGCTCTTAAAGAGATGAGTGAGTAAGGAAGGGGAACGAAAGAGCAGGAAGCTGGAAGGATCGGCCCTCTTGGTAAAAGAGGGGTTTGGACTTTCTTGTTTTAAAGGTCATGTCCAGTATACGGGTCTACCAGGGCTGCCATAGCAAAACACCATATCCTGGGTTGTTTAAACAAACCAAAATTATCTTCTGATAGTTCTGGAAGCTAGATGTTGAAGATTAAGGTGCCAACAGGGTTGGTTTCCCCCAAGGCCTCACTCCTGGTCTTGCTGGGTCCTCACGTGGCCTTTTCCCTATGCACATGCACCCTGTGTCTCTTCCTCTTCGTATATAAGGATACCAGTCATATTGAATTAGGATTCCGTCCTTATGCCTCATTTAACCTTAAGTACCACTTTAAAGACCCTAGATCCCAATGCAATCATATTGGGATATACTTTGGCTTCACATATGAATGGGGCTGGGCATAATTCAGTCCTTAACACCTAAGCAGAGTGTGGACAGGAGAGGAAATGACTGAAGTCAAGAGTGGGTGAAGATCACTGGAGTTAAGGTGAATGACAATAATGCTTACAATAATGTGACCCACTCTTTGTGACTGAATTTTTCAAATCTTGTTCTAGTGGAGTTGTTATGATCTCATCACATGAGACTAGTGGAATAATGGTCACCCACCAGTTGTAGTATAATTGTGATATTTATTTATGATACATGCAAGATACTTATCTATAGAACTTGGGGATCCACTAAAATATCTAACATTAAAATCAGCCATTTATAGGTCAAATTGAAGAGTCTTTCTCTGTTGGCATGTATGTATGTATATAACAATATATATTCTATATTCATCACTTTTTCTTTTTGCCTCTGGAGAAGCTTGTTTGGAAGTAAGTGTAATTAGGGGAATTCATGTGAAGTTGTTTAAATTGGAAAGTCTGTAAAAATTCACATAGGGTAGTCTATTTTTTCACATTGGAATAGTCTAGCTTCTTGTATAGAATGATCTAATTCTGAAAGCAGCTAATCCACACTTGGCTTGAGTTTTTATGTAGATATTATATGACCAATATTTTTATTAGCTGATAAATGCCGGAAAGAACCTAATGAGGTCTTACTCATTAGTTTCATTTCTCTGAAGAGGAAACTGAGGCATGAGAACCATATGTAATTAGCAAAACACTGGCAGGAGAGTTTAGCTACTATGTTTTCTACCTTTTACACTGACATTATTATTGTTTTGTTTCTAAGTAAGTGAAGTTGTTGTAAAGTTGACTCTACACATGTTTTCTAAGAGGAACATGATTGCCACTTTAAAGAGAGTATAGTACCATCTACTTCACTTACCCGCTTCTTCAACTCAGAAACAGAAGGATGCCACACGAATCCCTGACTCTGGTCCTGAGACCTAGAGCCTATTCCTCGGGTCAGTCTCTGTTTTTCCTTCTCAGGGTTCACTTGGCTCATGTGCAGATGAGAAGTTTGGTATAGATAATCTCTTCTCACTCTCAATTTATCTGTGTTTATAGCATTTGCTTTCCGAGAATTCTAGGGATGTCCAAGAAGCCAATTCTCATGCACATGAAGTGCTTGACTCCACAAGATATTCCCCAGGCTGCAGTGTGGCAAGACTGGACACAGACAATTCTGAAGATTGATTTGTTAAAGAATGTGTGTTGGGTATGCCAAAAGGTACTGTGGCTGTTTCAATACAAGATGAATTGTATTTGATGTAATTGACAGATGTCATAGATGAAAAAGCAATTTAATGCATTGATTAATCAAATATAATTATTATCAAAAGTCAAAGATGATTAGAAAGTTTTAGAATAAGTTATTATTAATAGATGAAAATAATTTTTTAAAAATAAGAAAAATTGACGTTTTAGGAGCATGTAAAAAAAGAAAATTTAATTGTTTTAAAAATTATAAGACAATAAAAATGTCTGAAATTTAATAAATGATAACCTTTGAAGAAATAAAATTTGAAGATATTATTACTAGAGTATATATCTCAGAGAAAGACTATGTGATATAAAAATAAATTTCTCCAAAAATTCTTGAACCGCATTCCAGGAACATGGCTATGAAAATCCCAAAACACTCACAGGACAGTAGTAATTAGCATTTCTTGGCTCCAACTGAAAATGACATTGAGCAGTTCAAAGGTCATTTCTGAAGCATGCCATTTATGGAGATACATACGTATGAACTTCCCCATGAGGCCAAGAATGTATATGCTTTTAAAGTCTTAAAAGAAAGAGATTGGAAAAAAAGAATAAATTAAAAAGGACAATATTACCTTGTGGAGGTGTTTGGATTATCAAGTGTGCTGGTTAATGTTCTGTGTAGACTTGGCCAGGAAGTAATACCAGATATTTGATCAAACATTATTTTAGGTGTTTTTAAAAAAAAATTTAAATTTTTATTTTTTTTTAAACATCAGAAATTTATTAGTTGCTCAAAACATTACATTGATCTTGACATATCATATATCATACATTTGTTTCAAATGGGGTATGAATTCTTATTATTCCCAAGTGTACAGATTGCAGGATCACATTGATTTTACAGCCACGTTTATACATACTGCCATATAGGTGTTTTTTTGAATGTATGTTAGATGAGATTAACATTTGAATCAGTAATGTTTGAGCCAAGCAGATTACCCTCCCAAGGTGAGTGGGTCTTTTCCCTGGGTTTCTACTGGTCTATTCTGCAGGTCTTACCTGTGCTAGCTAGATTCCTTAATTATATGAGCTAGTTCCTTAAAATAAATATTTTTTTTCTCTCTTTTTCTGAATATACACAATCCTCTTAGTTCTTTTCTCAGGAGAATCCTGACAATACACCAAATTTCCATTTTATAGAAAAACAAAATCGGTATATTTGAAATCAGTGACAAGACAGACTCTTTTTGTTGCCAATGTATGTTATTGGCACCTTTGTCTAATATAACTGTAATTAGGCTTCTTTATTTGTATTTCAGATTCAGATTTTCAACTAAATTTCTATAGAACACTTAATTATTTGTCACTGATTTTAAATATACCTTTAAGACTCCTATAGTGCAAGAATTAAAATCAAGATTTAATAAATGGGATGGATTCAAACTAAAAAGCTTCTTCTCAGCAAAAGAAACAATCAGTGAGGTGAATAGAGTCTACCGCTTGGGAACAGATTTTCACCACTCGCACATCAGATGGAGCACTAATCTCTAGGGTACATAAAGTACTCAAAAACCTAAACACCAAAACCACTAAATAACCCAATCAATAAATGGGACAAGGACATGAACAGACACTTCTCAGAAGGTGATATACAATCAATCAACAAATATATGAAAAAAATGTTCAACATCTCTAGCAATTAGAGAAATGCAAATCAAAACTACTGTTAGATACCATCTCACTCCATTCAGAATGGCAGCTATTAAGAATACAAACAACAATAAATGTTGGTGAGAATATGCGGAAAAAGGCACACTCATATGCTGCTGGTGGGACTGCAAATTGGTGCAGCAGATATGGAAAGCAGTATGGAGATTCCTTGGAAACCTGGGAATAGAACCATCATTTGACCCAGCTATCCCACTCCTTAGTCTATACCCAAAGGACTTAAAAACAGCATACTACAGGGACACAACCACATCAATGTTTATTGCAATACATTTCACAATACCTAAATTGGAACCAAACTAGATGCCCTTCAGTAGATGATTGGATAAAGAAAATTGGTATATATACACAATGAAATATTACTCAGCAATAAAAGAGAATAAAATCATGGAATTTTCAGGTAAATGGATGGAGTTGGAGAAGATAATGCTAAGTAAAGTTAGCCAATCCCCCCAAACCAAATGCTGAATGTTTCCTCTGATATAAGGAGGCTGACTCATAGTGGGATTGGGAGGGGGAGCATGGGAAGATTAGACAAACTCTAGATAGGGCAAAGGGGAGGGAGAGGAAAGGACAGGGTAAGGAGGTAAAAAGGATGGTGGGATGAGATGGACATCATTACCCTAAGTACTTGTATGAAGACACGAATAGTGTGAATATACGTGTATACAATCATATTGTGCTATATATATGTAATATGAATTGTAATGCATTCTGCTGTCATATATAACAAATAAGAATAAAAAAATTAAAAAAGAAGCAATCCTAAGATTAAGGAATTTAGTTTTTTAAAAAACCCAACGCAAATATTTTACCTATTATTGCAAAAATGTATTTTGTTGAAAAGCAAAATGATTTTCTAAATATCACTGATTTTGTTTTCTCTTTTTGGATATCAAGTATGCTGACCTTACTTTCCATTTTATAATCTGACTGAAAATCTTAAGTAGCAAGAACGTCAACCTGCTGTTTTATATTTAGATATTAGGTGTCTCCCAAGAGCTCAGGTGTGAGACATGCAAGAAGGTTTGGAGGAGAAATGATTGGGTTATGGTAGCCTTAACCCCATCAGTGAATCAATCACCTGATGAGATTAACTGAGTGGTAACTAAAGCAGGTGGGGTGTGGTTGAAGGAGGTGGGTCATTGGGGGTGTGACTTTGGGTATATATTTTGTTTTTGGCCAGTGAAGTCTCTCTGCTGCTCCCTGATTATCAACTGAGCTGCTTCCCTCCCCCGCACTCCTCCATCATGAGGTTCTGCCTCACCTGGAGCCTCAAGGGATGGAGCCAGTTGTCTATGGACTAAGACCTCTGAAATGGTGAGCTCCACATAAACTTTTCCTCCTGAAGGTTGTTCTTATCAGGTCTTTTAGTCACAGCAGTAAAAAGCTAACTAAAACACCTGCTGTTCCACCACTTCCCTTTCTTTCACCTATGTGTGTGCTTTCTGCTTTATCTACTACTCTTTGTATTTCCTGTTCTATAAAAATCACGTTTTTTTAAATTAAAAATATTACTCTTGCCTTTTATTAAATTAACCATAACTTAGTTCTTAGAAGACTCTAGATGCTTTGGGATGAACTGAGTAAGTATTTGGGGGAAAAAAGGGAACTTCTTTATTGAACTTAAGGAAGGCCAGATTTTGAGAATCATGGCAGTCAATTTTCTAACAGCTTACCATCTTTTGCAATTTCTCCTCTCTCTCTGGAATCAGATGTTAGATCTTTCTAGAATCATGTAACTGTAACGCATGCAGTTGTTAATTCCACACCAGCCATTATGTAAAATGACACAAGAGGTTTCTGATGTTGCAATTTAAATGTGCTCTTTGAGTTTGAGTTGGCATTCCTGTTTTGTAGAGGAAATCTTAATCATTCTTAATTTCTGTGTATGTTTCAAATCAGGAATTCTTTATGGACTACATCCACAGTTTTCCCCAAGAAAAGATTGCCTGCACTTTCACCTGGGCCTCACAATATTCCAATTGTGCTTTTCAGATACAAGTAATCACCCATGTATTTTATTTTTCAGTTATGGACCCATATTACATCAGAACAGCGAACATCTTCAGAGGCTTGAATTTCAGGGGCAGCAGGGATGCACATAAAATTGACATTTGTTCTTACCTAGGGATTATCTTTCATTGGTGACTAATGGACACATTTTTGTTTTTTTTTGTCAAAGAGAAATCAAAGTATTGCCGACACTGTTGTGTACTGTGTATCTACTGCAAGTATCATCAGAGAGTTTCATTCCTAACACTCACTTCTTTTGTCAGGAAGGAATTTTTATCATTTATTTGCAAATGCAGTACTTTCTTTACGCACCATACATCCACCCAACACACATCCTCCCTCTTACAGCATCTATCAAACATCAGTAGTCACCACAAGAGAGAGGAGGAAAAAGAGGCAACCTCCCATATAACTCAGAGTCTGCTCAGACAAGCGCATGCTATGTGAAGACAGATGTATTAGAAGGGACTATTATAAACACAAGCAGAAAGGGTAGCGCTTACATTATTTCCATTAACAACTACAAATACTCTATAACTTAAAACTTCATGTCTTAATAGAATATGGCTTGTTTCGTTTGTTGAACATAATAAATCAATCTGTTACTATACATATGAATAAGTACATTAAATAATGCTGGACTTAGAAGAAAATTCTGACCTCAGTACTTAGCAGGGGCAGTTTAGTTCACTTTCTAATAACTATTTATTAATTTATTTGTACCAAAACATCAATGAAAAAAGTGGTCTATAATAAGATGGGTAATTAGATAAGATATAAATTAGATTTATGACATTTAGAAACCCACATAATTATGATAATATAATTACTGATTATGGGTAGCTCACTGAGTCCTGTGAAAGCCTCAGCAACAAAACAGAAAGAGAGTTTTCCTGCTAGAAGTATGTCCTGTGGCTCTCTTTTTGGTAAATTTTTGTTACATATCAACTGCAAGAGTCAACCATACATATTCAGTTTTAGGATCCCAAGATAAAACTGGTGTTTGATCCAGTTATTCTTTCTATGTATAGTATGCACGTGTGGGGAGACAGATACTTGGCTTTCATCAGAGATTCCCATTATATCCCACGTAGTGCTAAACCTGGCACAGAGCTATTTTCTGGCTATTTCAGTTCTATAAGAGCAACCAAGGTTTGCAGTAGTTTTATTTGATGTTGATGATGTAGATTATATGTTTGACCCCTTAAAAAGAATACATCTATTTGGAATTAGTGGGATTCCAAGAAGTTAAAAATGAGAAAGTTTGTATGCCAAGTTATGAAAAATAATTTTTATTATAACTTAATTGAATTATTTTAGATACATTTTTATTATACACAATAATACTTGCTTAGTAGGGTCAGTGTTAGGTGAAAACAAAGTATCTGTATGGAAAACATACATCTTTACATGATCTATGGCATGTTCCTTTATGTTTTAACTGGTTTAGAATAAATGTGAGAAAAGAGGAAAGTGAACACTTAGTGAATGCCCACCATGAGCTGGATACTGCACTGAGTGCTGTATGTGCATCAGTCAGACAAGCGCATGCTCTCAGCACTGGTAGGCAAAAAGGAATTCAACTTGGTTAGAGTCCAGAGGCAGGATTTACTCAGGTCTGTTTTATAAAAGCTGCATGGTAATGCATCTACATTTAAATACACCAGAAATTACTTTCAGCATCATTAAGTTGGTTAAAAGCTATAAGAAAAATGAATGCTTTCTTTTTTTATTGCATATTTTTGAATATTTTTAGTAGTAATGATTAGAAGCTGAATATAGCTAACTGGTTGAACGTATATAATTTGCTTCTTACAGAGCATTTTTTATCTCATGACTTCCCAAACTAATTACAACACTAGATTTATCTATTAATTTCCAAAAAAAAAAAGTAAATACAGTTATGGTGAGCATATATAAATGCCACATTCCTTGGTGCTAAAGAAGCTGGTCTCAGCTACACCAAGCACTTAGCACACATTACCATTTCGGGTGCTAGAAATTCCTCAGTCTTGACTCCCTTGACTTCCTTGACGCTCTCTAGATCCCCAGACACTCAGAATTGTCTCCATTCCAGGTTCACTAGGAACCTGTTTTGCTTTTTAAAAATCTTTCATTTTCATTTATCTCCTTTTAGTTCCACAATCTCACAACTCATTAGAGCTACATACTGCATAGAGTATTAGATGATTATCTAAATATGAACATACTTTTATTGACATGTCTGCTGTTTTCTGTTGCCTCAACTCTGAATTTATTGTATTTTTGTCATTGTGTGTCTTTTTTTTTAACCTGTCTTTATTGATCAATTGGTTGATTGATTCATTTATTCAACATACAGATATTGAGTGCTAATTTTGTAGAAGGCTCTGATCTGGAAGAAATAGATGATTGTTGACGCTTGCTTCCAAGAAGACTGCTTATTATCAAGCAGGCAAGATAAACGTGGGAAGAACACACTTTAATTCAAATCAGAATTAGATTAAGCTGCATGGTATGGGAGGCAAGAGTGGTTAACTTTTCATTGAGTGAGAAAATCATATCATTTATTAGCTCAGAATTTTCAGTGCTTTATACTCTTCTTACACAATCTGTATCCAACATTCATTTATTCAATGATCATAAACATTGCAGCCTTATCTAACCATTAGCCTGTTGATGCTTGAGCTCCTCTAAAAATATTCTTCATAGTTTTGTTTAAACCAACTTCTCCAGAAAATGTTTCTTACCCGGAACCTATCTACAATGTTCTCTTTCTCTTTGCAATCTGTATTCTTAATTTAGTTATAATTGTTTAATACATTGGATTGATAATACATTCTATTCATTTTATTCAAGTACTTGATTACAATTTGTTTCACCATTAAATTCCTTATTCCCTAGGAAGAGATTGTGTCTCTGCTCCCTTGAATTTTCTATTATATCTCATGTTATTTAGAATAAGCTCCCAGTAATAATAAGGTGATTGATTTATATAGTTTCAGAGATAAGAGAGTAGATTTAGTCTCTCTCTTTTTTTAAATCTTTGCTTACAGGTTCCTTGCAGATGTAGCTTCTGATGATGATTGCAATGCTAGAATTAAAGTATAGTAATATTGGTTAGAAAAGGCTGGCATACGTATTTTTAAAAATTTTTAGAAAGTATTATTTTGGTGGAGAAGGGGTACTAGGGATTGAACTCAGGGGCACTCAACTACTGAGCCACATCACCAGCCCTATTTTTTTGTATTTTATTTACAGACAGTGTTTCACTGAGGTGCTTAGTGCCTCGGTTTTGCAGAGGCTGGCTTTGAACTCATAATCCTCCTACCTCAGCCTCCCGTGCTGCTGGGATTACAGGCATGTACCACCACACCTGGCTTGACCAAAGTATTTTTTGTAAGATCAAAATTTCACTGTTGAGAGTTTGGAGTTAATGTCCATTTGATTCCATGTGAGTATCCAGTTGGCCAAGCATCACTTATTAAAACATCCATCCCTTCCCTTCTATTTTGCGGTATCTCTTTTGTTACAAGTCAAACATTCTATTATGTATGTGTCTGTTTTGCACTTTCTCATTTGTTCTCTGCTTCTCTTCTGGACCATTTTTGTCCTTGTAGCAATATTATACTATCTTAATTACATAGATATTTTATAAAACTTGTAAATCCTTCCCCTTTGTTCTTCTTATTTAAAATTGTTTTAGTTCCTTTTTGTCATTTGGAAAAAGATTTAAAATTTCTATAAAGATATCTTAAAATTTATTTTTGTGTGTGGGTGTACGTTGACATTTTAGATCAATTTGGAGATAACCATTAGTGAGCCTTCTAAATCAAGAACATGATATATTCCTCTATTTATTTAGATCTAATTTTTCTCAGAAATGCTCTGTATTATTTTTGTAGGGATTCTACTAATCATATTTATTACTAAGTATTTTATATTTCATGCTGCTATTATAAATGTAATTTCTTAAATTTATTTTTATGTATTTGTTGATGTATATGTTTACATGTATTTATTTACATACTCATTTACATTTACACAACCTTAAAAGTTGGACGCCTTACTCATCTTCATTATATATATTAGGAAACTAAGGCATAGAGAATTTAACTAACTTTCTCATCATCACATAGTAAGTGTTAGAACCGGGATTCTAACCCTGGCAATCTAGGTTCAGAGTCTATTATATTACAAGGCAGTCACTGAAGTACATATGTAGAGTTAGGGAGGGATATTACCTTGGAGAAGTGGGTCTCAAGTATATGTCTTATCATATATTCAGTCTCATTGCTGTTTATTATGCCAGTAATAAAAGATATGGAAACTGAGGCCCAGATTGGGATTGCCATGAGAACTGGAAACTATGTGGGCCCAGTATATCATGCTACCTATGAAAACACTGGTGTTAGAGAATAAATGAAAAACTTCATATTATGCTGCAAATAAGCACAACACCTATCATGTATACCCAGTTTCCACTTTGCAAAACACTCTTCTTGCTACTAAGATATAAGAAATTATGAGACACAGTTTTTGTTTTCTATTTGGAAATGAAAATAATTACATTTCAAGTGTATTTTTTGTTAAATCAAATGTGTACTGTTAAGAAAAATGCATTCAATGTTAACTTGTTAAGTAGATAAATACCATCTGTGTGCTTTCTTCAGAATGGTGTGTGTGTGTGTGTGTGTGTGTGTGTGTGTGTGTTTGTGTGTGTGTTTGGGCTTTTTTGTGAATATCCGCTCTGTCAGGGTGTGTGTGTATGCGTGTTTGGGCTTTTTTTGTGGATATCCGTTCTGTCAGGGTGTGTGTGTATGCGTGTTTGGGCTTTTTTTTATGGATATCCATTTTCGGACTGCTGACAGAAAAATGAGATATGTTTGCAATTGTTGAGAACTTAAAAGTCTTTTTTGTTTTTCATATTTGCATCTTCTGTTTTGTGTATCCTTATGGGACTACAGGACAGCTAAACTGTTCTTTTGTAACTAAGTAAATAGGGAAGAAGTGATAAGCATAGGGAGCTTGATTTTGCAATATTTAAACCAAACCAAACTAAACCAAATCATAAAACAGGGCTGATATATATCTTTTAAATTCTCTACCATTACCCTCAACTTTTCATATCAGAAGTGCCTTGTGGGATGAAATTATGTTGTTTATGTGTTTTTCTATGGTTTTATTATGATGTGACTTGATAAGAATTTTTTATTTTAATCCTGCTGGAGATTTTTTGGAATTCTTGGATCTGTGAATTGAGGTTTCTCCTTTGTTGTGGGAATTAATTATTAATGGTATCTTTAAATACTGCCTTTGGTTTTCTTCTTTCTGACTTATCCTTTTGCTCACTGTATTCTCCATATCCTTCTAGTTTGTATTTGTCAATTTGTCAGGCATTCTGTATAATTCTTTACTATTTTCCAGTTTATGGATTCTATCTTCAGCTGTGTCTAGCTTTATGTTTATTAACCAAGTCTTTGGTTTTGATTTTTGGGGGCTGAAATTTGGGATTGGCTTATTGAGTCCCAAATTGGCTTTGACAGCTCCAGTAGACTACAAAAACACAAATCTGTTTTTATAATTCATTTCCCTCAAATTATTAAATGTCCTTGGGTTAAAGGAATTTTTTAGTGCTAGACTTATCTTCCTGATTCTCACTTCCTTCGGTTTGGGTCAGAAAATAGTTCACTACCTTATTAGCTTTTCATCTTTAAGAAATTTTAAAAAGTACATTTTTTTCCTAGAATTTTTAATTATCTTCAATGAGAGAGATGATACTAATTACTATGAACTCCTTTGCTGAAGTTGAAGTCTTAATATTTGTCTTTGCTTAACTCATTTCTTAGTTGATCAATTGAATGAATGAATAAATGAATGAATAAAGTGAGTTGATGTTTATGACAAAGAGGTCAATACTAATAAGCTTCTGACTGTGTTGCACTGTGGAGCTCAGCAATAGTGACTTGGCAGGCCATCCTACTTCAGTGGGGACTCTGTATTGTTGCATTGCCAAGCGCACACAGGTCCTCAGGGGGGCTTGTGGTGCCCTTTTCAAAGACTCTGAAATTTAGGACAAGATGAGGCTATGGAGGTAAAGCCTTTCTTCCAATGACTCATAACCAAAGGATTGTGGTGAAAGCTAATCTGGACCTCAAAAATCAGGGTTTATTAAGTAGATAAGGAAAGATTTATAAGGCTGGAGTGTTAACTTGTCTGTTGAGGTAGTGGCCCCCTCAGCTTGGGGTCTTTAACTGAATTTTTTATTCTGGAAATGTGGACAACTTCAGCATAATCTTACCAGTATATTTATCTTTTCTTGCAATGGATTATATTAGAAGTAGATGTTCTGCAATAAGGTGTTATTTTTTTCTGAGTAAGAATGGAAAACACACAAACAGCAGTTACTTTGTGCCAGACTGTCTAAATCTTTATATTTACATAATAATTCTATTTTTACACATACGGATATGAAGGCAAGATACTTGGTAAAATTGCACAACTAGGTATAGAAGAGAATAAGGGACCCCCACAATCTTGAAATGGAATTCAAGCTCCTATCTGCTGTATTATATTAATATAATAATTATAATAATGACCACCATTCAGACATTTAGAAAAATAACCTTATTCATGAGAGAAGTAAAAATTACTCTTCTCTGTTAAATCTCCAGTTTTATAGGAGGAAGTTGAAAAAAAAAAGAGAGAGAGAGAAATATCTTGGAAGTATGTTGTCAGATAAGCAATGAGATGATTTTTCCAAGGACATAAAGCAAGTGTCACAGCTATGTTTCAAGTGGGTATTTTCTCTAGAGTTCTCTCAAATGTCTACATAAGAACAATGTCAAATAAAAGCTATAGAATCACTCATTTTTACAAGGTGACTACTGTGTGTAAGCACTCTGCTGGATCTATGATTTACACATCTTTCAATCACAGATAAATACAGAACAGCTCTCAATGTAGCCAAGAACTGTCTACTAACCTGGCTTCCTGCCAAAATATGCTCAGCTTCCACACTCTGTCTACTGTCCACATTGCTGCCTGCCCATAGAGAATAGGAGAGTTTCGTGGCCTTTGGGTTCTCCTAGTGGAAAATTTCTATAGACTAAGCAGAGAGATTGCACAAAGCAGACAGTTTGCAAATGGACACCATCCTATGCCAAAGGCCCCAGGGATTATAAAAAGAAACAGACTCTAGTGGTGTGGATCTGCCTAGTTCATACTATAAATGGAAATTGTTTTTAAAATCTAAAGGAGGCATAATGATTGAATATCAATACTGTTTGTCTTTATCCTTGATGGAAAAAATGGTAAAAGGAAATTATTTCAAACCAGCCAAGGAATGATTAGGAAAAGCTCTAGGCAGTATCAGAGTGAATCACAAAAATAAACACCATAATCTAACTGCTGAGAATGGAAAAACCCATTGAAATTTTTGCAAAAATATGTGTGTTGTTGAAGAGTTCATTTGTGACATAGTAAAGATGAAATTTTCCTCTTATTCAATACAAAATATTTTGGCTGTGTCTATCTGCTTAAAATCTTATCTAAAAAGGTCAATTGTGGTTTTCTTTTTTTAAAGGTGTGTTTGGGAAAATTTCTATTGTATATTCCAAATTTGTTCTTATCAAGAGATTAAACATCTGAAATTACCCTATTAATATCGAGTCAGTGGCTGCTTAGAAACATGACATATAATTTCACTTGTTTCTTTAGGCAAACATGGCCCTCAAATTTCCTTAAGTAGAAAAGGGGTTCTTAAAGGAATTAGAAATATATCTGTTTCATGTTTTTTTAAAATTATATAATTAGAAGCTAATATGATTTTTTTTTACCTTAAAACTGTTACTTGCGTAAGAGTTACAGTCAATTAGGATAATGAAATACAAATATACATAAAACATAATATGGCTTTAGGAAATAACATTTGAATGTAATTTTGTAACCTCTTACAGTTGATAGGATAGATATATTATTAACCTCATATTAGGCGATTTATTTAGATAACTTGAATGTAGATTCTGACCTTAAATTTTCCTCCTTTGCTAAGTATTGTTAAAAACATGATTAACTATGATACATTTTGGTGTCAAGTTAAAATAAGTTATACTATGGTAATGAGGAATCCCAAGATCTTATTTGCCTTCAGCTACAAAGTTTCAGTCCCTATCCATGTGACTCACCTTTCCTGAGTTGACTGGAGACTCTGGCTCCTGTATCTTCACTCCAGGACCCAGAATGATGGAGCAGCTCACGTCTTGAAGGTTATTGTTGCCAATGCAGATGGAAAGAGAGTGTGGTGAATTCCACACTAGTTCCTGAAACTTCCACCTGGAGATGACACAGTCACTCCTACACAAGATTGTGTGGTGAGAAAACAAGCTCAATCCTATTATGCACTTAGAGAATTAGAAATATTAATGAAGAGCTCTAATGACATTATAATCTTTGGTCACTCCCCCCCCAAAAAAAATCTGATAAAGAAAAGCTCACATTTAAAGAAGTATGTCAGAGTTCAAAGCTTTCCAGATGGTAGACAGAACATCGTCAGTGTAGTGTCTGTCTTCCCTCATAGCTAACTTCTTCTCAATTAATTATGCTCACTCCCTTCTATGGGTTTCTTCTCATTCTTTTGGTAACCCAGTCTCTTCCTGTTTTCTTTCTAGTCACTCTTCTGGGGCCACAATGACCTCTATCTTTTCTTCCATGAACATGGTGGGCACAGTTTCACCTTAGGACTGTCCCTTATACCCACACCTGTTCTATCCTCTGGTTTACAAACACACTGAAGATCTATCTAAAACCAACCCTGTTCTACTGTTAAACCCCCTCCCCCATATCCATTTTGTACTTGAGACATAAGTTTCATTTTCATTCAGCATAATCTCTGAGTATCCAACAGGAGAAGGGTTAATGATTTAGGGCACTGAATCTGGATGCCCTAAATCATTCTATTCTGCTCATCTTCACATATTAACACTTTGGGCACTAGAGATGGAAAACATCCCTGAATGGAGCCAGTGTTACTAAAGATAATTTGTTAAAAGGAGCTAAGGCTCATTACTGCCCAAGTATTATAGGATTTGGGATTTAGGCCTTCCAAGAAACCTAGGTCTAGTGCTAAATTCACTGAATCTCAGTGGCTTGAAAAGTCTTGGCAGCAATTCTCACAAAGAAAACTAAACTCTTCTATTTTTAGAAGCAGTATATACAATATTCTTCATTTCAGTTGCTATAACTTCATAAATTCCACCTGTCCTTCCTTCCTTCCTTCCTTCCTTCCTTCCTTCCTTCCTTCCTTCCTTCCTTCCTTCCTTCCTTCCTTCCTTCTGGCACCAGGGATTCAATGCAGGGGCGCTTAACCACTGAGCCACATCCCAGCCCTTTTAAAAAATATTTTATTTAGAAGGACTTGCTGACTTGCTTAGGGTCTCACTAAGTAGCTCAGGCTGGCTTTGAACTTGTGATTCTCCTGCCTCAGTCTCTCAAACTACTTATAGGAGTGCACCACTGCGCCTGATCCCTTCCATTTCTTTATTTCTTCTTTCATATTTTCTTTCTTTCTCTTCCTTCTTAGTCTCTTCATTCCTCCTCTGTAATTTCCTTCTTTTTCCCTTTATTTCTAAACTTCTGTCCCTGCTATTCCAAAAGAGATAAACCTGGGACTTTTTTTTTTAATCAGCTTATACATTGATTTCAAGTAAATATGTCTCTTAGATGATTTTGCTATTACTTTTGAGTGCTTTTGGTCTGTTTTTATTCACTGTTGTTCATGTTTGAGAATTCACAAATGATTTTTTAAAATTTGTTTTGCATTTGCTAGATAATTGTTCTTTCGGCTTAAAAATAGTGTATTTATATTTCCCTATTCCTTTCTTTGATGACCTATTGTTCATTCAAGAGCATGTTGTGTAGTTTTGATGTTATTTATACATTTTCTGAAGTTTCTTTCATTGATTTCTAGTTTTTTTTAAATTGTGGTTAGAGAGGATGCATAATATGATTTGATTTTTTAAAAAATTTGTTGAGACTTCTTTTGTGGTTTACCATATGGTCTATCCTGGAGAGCATTTCACATGCTGATCAGAAGAATGTGTATTCTGAAGCTGCTGGACAAAATGTTCTGTAAATGTCTGCAGGTCCATAAATCATGATGTTTTTGCATTTTTAAATGTTCTTAGGCCATATCTGGGGGCCAGAAAAATATATTTTTATGAGTATTGCACTTAAAAATTCTTGCCAAATAGAAAAGTGCAAAAGTCATTCAAGTTCTGGCAAAATTTAGAGCAAACAAATAACTCTTATTTCTAGGGCATGTCAAATACTGGTCTGTCATATCTGAAGATCATTGTCTCCACTAGACTATGCTTTGACAATAAAAAATAATCCATTATCTCTATTCTTGTGTCCTTTTAGGATAATGGTAATCAGTTTGATCTGATGGCCACTAGATAATGTGGAGTCAGGGGGAAGAAAACCCAGTATAATCAAGTTCAAAGCCCTTGTTACATGACCATTTGTGATTCTTCATCCATGTGAAGATAAGCCAGGTGTGGTGGCACACACTTATATTCCCACCTCCTCAGGCAAGAGGCTCACAACTTCTAGGCCAGCCTGAGTAATTTAGTGAGACACTGTCTCAAAATAAAAAAATAAAGAGAACTGGGGGTTTAGCTCAATGGTAAAGCACCCTTGGGTTCAATTTCCAGTACCACAAACAAAAGCAAACTACCTGAAGATGAACATATATCGAACAATGGTTAATACATACAATATAAAACAAAATCAAATAGATGTAAATCTCACTGAGTCACAAAATCTCAATTTAGCAAACTCTAGGGCAATCTGGCTACTCCCCTAACTGCAAATGAAAATTCATACTTCTGATCCTTGACAAGGGTATCTAGTTTATGGAAGCAAGTTGAACCTATGGATCAATTCATTTATTAAATCTATATTTATTAAGCCATTGTATTAATTTTGTATTGTTGCTGTAACTAATATCTGCAAGCTTGGGGGTTAAAACAACACACACATATTACCTTATAGTTCTGTAAGTCAGACATCGGATGCAGGTCACACTGAGCAAAAGGTGTAAGTAAGCCTGTGTTCCTTTCTAGAGACTCTACATGTGAATCTGTTTTCTTGTCATTTCCAGCTACCAAAGGCTACCTACAATTCTTGGCTTGTGGGTCCTTTCTTCATCCATATTCTAAGCCATAAACATTAAATCTTGCTTCAACTCCCTTCTGTCCTCTCATCTATCTCTCTGATCAAAGACTGGAATGGTCCTGCTCTTTTAAGATTCCTATGATTAGATGGGCCCACCTGAATAATCCAGGATGGTCTTCTCATTGCAAGACCTAAACCCTTAACCATATCTGTGAAGTCCCTTTTATCATGTAAGGTAACAAACATATTCCCAGGTTTGGGGACTAGGGCATGGACAACTTTGGGGACTATCACTCTGCCCATCACAGCCCAAACTATATTTGATTGTAGGCACAGTAGATATGTTAAGTAACCAGGTAAGGTTCCTATTCATGGAGCTCTCAGTATTGGAAGGTGACTGATAGGCAAGGCTCTTTGTATGACTGTGAGGAATGTATAGCAACCATTTAGATAACATTTCCATCAAAGGGTCAGGCTATTAAACAACATGAACAAAGACCCTGGTTAGGAGGTAGGCTCACCTGGGGTCCAGTTCTGGATTTATTACATACCTGAAAGAAATTTGGGGTGCACTTTTTCTTGGCTGAAGCCCAGATTCCTTAACTGCAAAGTGGGAGACATTGCGCAGCACAGGACTGTTATAAGGAGCTGAGTGGGATTGCATGATTGACAGAACAGGGGAAGGGTGGGTGCTCAAAAAATATCATTTCTCCTCACTAAACAAGGACCACAAGTCTAAGGCCAAACGGCAGGGCTGTTTCAAGTTGGTATTATTTAGAGGCATAAGGAAAATTTCCCTGATTGTAATTTATCTTTTATTATGTTTCCTGAAACCACAGAACTAGAAATATATTCTTTTGGCTTGTGGTATTTGTGTCCTCATTAAATATATAGCTGTTATCAAGAAGGAGAAAGCATGAAACAGTTATTATAAGTAATTGCCACTGTAATGTGAATTTGTTTGTCTGAGGCAGGCTGAATAAAAGTCAGGGGTCATTTTTTCTGTTTGCTTGTTTTGAGTGAAATGAAGTGAAATGAAGAAGAGAAAATAAGTTTATGTTGTAGCAAATCCTAAGGAAGGCAGACCTAAATGAGGTGTCAAATTTTGAGTGTTTGAGTTTTATAGATAAATCTTTATTTATAAATATATATATGTCATATATTTATTTATATATTTATATAGATAAATCTAAGCATATGTTTATAATACATATTTATATGTATTATATATTTATAAATGTATTTAAAGACATTACATATTTATGCATGAATATATATATATATTCCTGCTGTGTGTGTGTGTGTGTAGAGGGAACCTAATGGAAGAAGAAGGTGATAAATGGGAAAAGCCAGAAGAATTTAAATTCACATTTAAGTACTGCTCATATGTGTCTAAGGGTCACCTTGCCAGCTTGACTCATTAGACATCATCTGTTTGAGGGACATCAGAGAATGTTAATAATAATGTTACAATTTGGGACATAGATTTATACTTCCATTCAAGAACAATTCTTCTGCTGTGGGAATAGTGAGTTTGAAAGTGTCATCCACATGGGATGTGGAGCCAGGCAGATGGCTGAAAGTTCATTTCTCTAGGGAGAAGGAAAGGGCAGTGGCCTCCCTCTCTATGAGAATGGAAGCTAAGGGAGCCTGGGAGCAGAGCCAACTTGGCTGGATCCTGGGAAGACGGCCCCCGTGAGCCAGGTGGTGCACAGTGTCCATTACGGAAGGTAGAAATGAGATGGAGCCCAGAATATTGAGTTAATACCGGAGCTTAGTTCTGAGGGTGGGATAGGTAGGTTGCTTATATCACAGCAAGATAAAGTTCAGTTCAGACATTAGCATTTCAATATAATTAGAGAAGAGAAGGCTGAGCTGAAGTTCAGGATTAAGACCTATATTTGATAATGATTCCAATATTGTGGGAAGATAAAATATTTCACAAGGGAAGAGAGTGAGCCAAAGTAATACAAAAAATTGTAGGTTGCATTAAAATTGTAGACGAATGAATTGAGTCACATTAGCGGTTTTTGGAAATGTGGCCAATGTCAGTTGAGATTTAGGCCATAACATTCATTAGAGAACAAATACTAAGATAAGGTCCCATGGAGATAAATTATTTTGGAGAAAGAGGCTTAAAATAACAGAGGTAGTACAAAGGAAAGTTAAGCATGAAAGCATTAGGTTAATGCCCCAAAGCTCTCAGTACCTTGGCAGTGATGTGGATATAAAATGATATCTACCTCAGAGTTTTGTGATAAAGTTAAGATGAGGTAATGCCTGCAAACACTTAGTGCAGGACTGATGCATCCTAAGAGCTCAGCACTTCTCAGGCATTACCATGTGTTTTAAAGATCCTGAGCCACAGAGCTATTTTTCTACTCCTCTTGAGACTGAGACCTAGCACGGCTCAGCATGGGTGTTCAAGTCCTTCAGATCTGGGAATGGTGTAGTAGAAAACTCAATGCCTCTTTACCCTACTGGTTTTCTAGTGGTAGTTACAATTAAGTTGGGGTATGATCAGTTTGTCTGCATAATATATTTTCCCAAATATTGTAGAAAGGTATCTTTGCTGCTCCTTCATGAAATTAGCATCATAGCTCAAATAATATATCCCAGTAAGCGTTTAAGGAGCATATACATATTAGGCACTGTGTTATGCTTGGGGGATACAAGTCTGAACAAAAATTAAAATGCCCTAAATGAATTTTTGGTCTAGAAATATCTAGTCACTAAAGGTTGTCAGTGCCTACTCCTGCTGTTTTAATATAGGCAAGATACCTGGTTTATTCTCTTCCTAAAATTATCATGGAATAAATTTTAATACCAAAATTTCAGAGTAGCATATTGCTTCTGTCAAGAATAATAGCAACATACATTTTGTATCACTTTCATTCACGTTTTTGTCGTTATATATCATCACTATTAAAATCAGAGTTGAGTGGAAAAAGAAAAAATATGAATGGCAAATCATACATAGAAATCAAATTGGTTCAGCACATAAAAATATTCCATTTTCAAATGCCTTGCAATATAAATGAAATAGATTGAGTAGTGCTATTTTAGGGGCTGTCCCCTGCTCAGCATTTATGATGAACTCTCTAGAATCCAGAGAGAACATTCAGTTTTTATTCAAGTGCTCCTGCTACTTCTTGTAAAGATGACTTTCAGAGACTTCATAAGAAATAAATACCAAAGAAATCTATGTTAGTACTATTAGCATGATTAGGTAAATTTCATATCTTGAAGAGTTTAAATTGGAGTCTTGATTTTTTTAAAATGTGCTAGCAAACTATAAGCTATTAGTAAGTTTCTATCCAGGAGAAATTTAGCAATTTGAACATTTCAATGAATATATGACATGCTGAGTTTTTATGATGAATTTATAAAATAAATTCAAGTCAATATTTCTAGTCCCATGTAGATATTTGACCATAATAAATTCATTAATAAATGAATTCATATTTATTGCTATATAGTTAGTTCTGGGGCAGGTGCTGTTAACATTTAAGATATAAACCAAATATAAATTGTAATCCTTGCCATAGAGAAAGTTTTTATCAAGTTGGCAAATAAACATGGAAGGAGATCTATCTATCTAGCTATGTATAGATATAGAGATAGAGATATAAATCTAACATGTTAAAGATCAAATTATAAGAACAATATGGTTTAAGAAATGGAGGAATCACTTTGAGTCATTCTCTTCTAGGAAGGCTTCTTGAAGGATACTGTACCTAATCTGAATCTTTAAAAAGGCATTGGTTTTGAATGAAGGTCTGTATTCTAGACCGGAGAGAGGCAAATGGGATTTGAATGGGATATCATGAAAGAGTGAGAACAGTGGCTGACTGTACCACAGGACACAATGGGAGATGGTGTGAATTGGTTGGGTCGGAATAGAATATGGAGGATCTAGAGTTAAAAGTTGAAAAGCAATTCAATTCAATTTGTTCTAGCCCATGTGGTTATTTAAACTAGACACCATTGTTCATGTAGAACTTGAACACAGTGCTGTGAAATGAAGATACTGAGCTTAAATATTGCTTACCTTGTTATGTAAGTAAGCCACATGACTTACTTTTACATCTTCTCTTCACATTTACATATGTAATGAAGAAATGATAGGACAACCCATTATTAACTTCAAAGTAATTTGAAGGTGAGAGAGGAAGTAGGTGAGAATAGAAATGCAACAGAATTGGTCAAAAGTTGGCAATTGTTGAAGTTGACTGGGGAACACATGGAAGTTTATACAATTCTGTCTACATACCATTGTTTGAAATTTTCCATAATAAAGGACTTCAAAAAAATGTCCTCTTATTCTATCTGCTCAATACATCACTCTGGTAAAATTGGACGTCACCTATTCATTTTTCTTATTCTCACAAGCATATAAAACCAGAAAAATGACCTACAGGAAAGTAACCCCTTCTCTTCCACATTTCTGAAGAATAAGAACATGAAATACCTCTCAATGCTATAATTATAATATTCCAATTTGTATTTCCTCTTACCTTTAAGAAGAGAACGAATCTGGCTTTATTGACTTCAATCTTGTGGCTATAGTTTGTTTTAATGCTTTCCATTGGGGGTACATACACTTTTTTAAAAAAATACATTTATATGAACACATAGCTTTATTTTTAAATTTATTTTATGTGGTGCTGAGAATTGAACCCAGTGCCTCACACCTGTGAAGCAATTGCTCCACCACTGAGCCACAACCCCAGCCCTACGTGTACTTTCATCTGATGATTTTGTGGAACATCTATCTGCAGGATATTTCTTCCACATTGAAGTGTGTGCCTTGCCACGTATTAGAACCAGTGTCCACCTCTTCATACCGGCACCCACTCAATGACTTCCTAGTAAAGACACATTTTTTCTGTAATAATGGTCAGTTACATATCACTTATTAAATAATTGTTTACTGTTCAGTGAAGTCAACATGGCATTGGTTATTAAAATTGCCAAAATAGCAGGGGAATGACTTGTTAAATTGAAAGTCTCTCAGAGAGATAGATTTGGCTTGAATTAGGAGCCCAGTTATGCTTCTTATGAACACTTTAGTCAAATCATTTAACATGTTTGAATTTCAGGAATTATAAATGGACTGACGCTACTTACCTCCTAGAGTTGTTTAGAAGATTAAGAAAGACTTGCCCTTGCCAAAGGCACTCCTCCATTCTTTCCTGATTTTGCTTTAAATATGTGTGTGTGTGTGTGTGTGTGTGTGTGTGTGTGTGACAGAGAGAGAGAGAGAGAGAGAGAGAGAGAGAGAGAGAGAGAAAGAGAGAGAGGGAGGTGTGGGTGGGGGAGGAAGGAAGCATCAAGTTCCCGTTTAGCACTGATGGATTCTTAAGTGTGATGTGCTGAATATCCCTCTTCTCATACTTGCTTTTTATTTGTGGCTAATGTATAGACTGTTATCTGTGTCTCACCTACAATCCAAAACTTGGTGCCTCTATAATTTTTTATACATTAAAATACTCTTTTTCCCCCAATGGCATCAGAACTCCTTGGAGTATATAATCACCACATGAGAAAATGGTATATTACAATTATAATAATTACTTAAGATATGTAAAGATGATTTAAGGAGGTATATGTTCAGGTTGAAAAGATAATGTTTGCTGTGTCAGGGGAAAAAACAACCCTCTTGCTTAGTTCTTCCAGAAACTTGTGTAATACAGGAGATAATTTGTTCAAAACAACATTTTGCATATAGAGAAAGAATTTTGCTTATACTGCCTATAACAAGCCAAATGAGACTTGTAAAAACACAAGCATAATACTTTGGTAAATCACAATTAGGTACAATTTGGGAAATTAAGAATTTGAAAATTAAAAGCCATGAATATTCAAAAAGAGAATTTCCTACAGTTATGTAAAAAAACAAGAGTGCTAACATTTTTTATTTTCTTTTCTAGAGAAAAATAATCTCATATGTTTCGAAAGGAAATTGTGATACTTATCTAATGACTTTGTGCAACTACCATCGTAGGGGCAGCCTTCTGAGCTCAAGAGAGCAGTATCGAAACAACGTCTGCTGGGTGCAGTGGCAACACCTGTAATCCCAGCAGGTCTTGAGGCGGAGGCAGGAGGATTGTGAGTTCAAAGCCAGCCTCAGCAACTTAGCAAGGCCTGAAGCACCTCAGCAAGACTGTCTCTAAATAAAATATTAAAAAGGGCTGGGGATGTGGCTCAGTGGTTGACAGCCCTTGGGTTCAATCTCTAATACCAAAAGAACAAAACAAACACCCTCCAAAAACAAAAACAAAACAAAACAAAAATCCTTAGATTATTCATCACAGCAATCTTATAAGGCAAATATAGGAAAACTCACACTAACTCTATTTTGTAACAGCAAATAAATACTTGCATTTCAAAGGAGACTCATACTCGCGCTTGAGATGTGATGCTATGGTTGTGATTTGGGATTTCATGCAATGATCCAGACCATCAGAGAGAAGCTGTAATTTGAAGTTGATTTGGGCATCTTAAGTGAATCTGGCAATCTTGTTAACTGTGGGACACTTGTTTCCTATAATGTATTCCTCCCTTTGTCCTGGGCTTGTGACTTTACAGCTGGTGACTGTATTTTATTTCTTCCTTGAAGCTACACATGACTTTGAGACTACACTTGAGTTAAAGGGATGTGAGCAGCTGTCATTGCTTGGATCGTTGGTTCTTTTCTCCTCCATGCTTTCTGGAAAATGGACATGTCCCTGGCCTTGTTTTGCCTAAGCAGACAGGGTGATATGACACAGTTGGAAGATAGAGCGAACTTACATCATGGTTATGAGTGACTGTGGAACCCCGTTGCCCAGCTAGTTTTTACTGGTTAATCCACCATGTTTGAGAAAAATTTCTACTCTAGTCATTGTATTACTGGATTCTTTATTATGTCAACTCAGCTTTAAACTAATTGATATAATTATTAAATATATTTATTTGTTACTAATCATTAGAAGTTTCAGAAAATTGACAGAAAAATAAGAGTTATTGAAGTCAATATGACTTTTAAAGGTACACCAAATAGTAAGTTATGAAACTAATGGATATCCTCTCTTGTTTGTTGGTTGGTTGGTAATAATTCATCAGTAACTTTAAAAACAAATACTTGAACAGTTTCTGCGGCTGGATTTTATTCATAAGAAAGAGAATCTCTTTTCAATTTCATTTTAATAAATTTCCTTGATTTCAAGGAACATTTATTCTAGGGTAAGAGAAAACAATGAAGCATTTTAAAATGTGCAGTAAAATTTCTGATTTGGGGGAACATACCTTGAGGTGACCACTTTTGAGTCAGTTCACTATATAATCCCCTCCCTTTGAGGACAGAAGGTGTGTGTGAAGACTTTGAATATCGGAAAGATGAAGGGGGCATCATATTCATGGTTATTGTATATCTTGTTAGACTCTGTCTCTGTGGACTGTAGACAGAGCTTCCTCCTGTTGGTTTGAAGACACAAATAGTTATGCCATAGCTGTCTATGGGGAGACCTGTGGTAAGGACTGAGAGATGGATGACTTGTAAGAGCTAAGTGTGGTTTCCAGGTGACAACAGGAAAAAGGGGTGCCCTCAGTTACACAGATACCAGGAAATGAATTCTGACCACTATTAGGATGAACCTGAAAATTAGTTCTTCTAAAGTTGAGCTTCCAAGTGAGACTACAGCAGCTCCCCACCTTGGCTGCAACCTTGTGAGAAACTAAGTGAAGCTATGCCTGATTTCTGTCCCCACGGAGACTGTGAGACAATCACTGTTATGGCTGTAAGCTGCCAAGATTGTGGCAAATTTTTACTCACAGTTTCAGTATTGATAGAGATGCATTTTAGGACAAAACAAAATAAGACAACCCCCCCCCCCCAAAAAAAAACCCAACCAAAAACAAATCAAACTTCCCCCAATCCAAAACAGTGATAATTCACTCAATTTTGCATCTCTATGGATGAAATTCTTGGTCACTCCCTGAGTTATTTTGCTAAAGCTTCAGAATAAAGACAAAAGCATCATTCAATGAAGCAATTGAATTGTGCATCGATAATAATAACAAAAAAGCAGATCTCATGTTAAATCTCCATCTTGGTAGCCACTTTTAATAAGTAAATTTTTTTCTAATCTGCTTGTTTTCGATAGCTTTTTTTGTTGTTGTAACAAAAAACGACCTGCCAAGAACAAGTTTGAGAAGGAAAAGTTTATTTGGGGGCTCAAAGCTTCAGAGGTTTCTATCCATAGATGACCAACTCCATCACTTGGGGCTGATGTGAGGCAGAATATCATGGTAGAAGCATGGGGCAGAGGAAGGCAGCTCAGGACATGATGATCAGGAGGCAGAGAGAGCTCCCTCAATAAGGGCAAAATATATACCTGAAAGGCATGCCCCCAGGACCCACCTCCTCCAGTCACGCCCTGTCTACAGCTATTACCCAGTAAATCCCTACTTGGGGATTAATTGCACTGATTAGGTTAAGGATAATAATAATATAATTTCACCCCATAACCCAATAATTTCACCTCCAAACTTTGTTGCATTGTTCACACATGAGCTTGGGGGGACACGATAATATCAAAACCATAACTTCCCCTCTTTTGTTTTAAATAGTCATCTGTGAATAAAATTATTTTGACCTATTTTTGCTTGCTTTTTAATATTAGCTATTGCCATGTGATACAGCTAATTGTAATAATGGCAGGAAGAAAAATAAACATTTATAGTCTGGAAAAAAAATCTATTCTAACAAATTTGAAAATTCCTTGTATTTTTTTTGTGTAAAATGAGACATTTGTCTTAAGAAACTGTAGACATAAAATATTTATAATTAGATACAATTAAACTTTGAAAATATCCTACTAAATTAACAGTCAGTAACAAGGAGGTTTAGAACGTTATGAATTTGCTAAAATTAAGAAAAAAAAATCCCTTGGTAAATATCAAAACTCATTATTCTCTAAGAGCCTGTCTGCATAATAGCAAAGTTTTGTTTTAGTAAAAATGAAAGTGGAAATATACATGAGTACAAATTTTTTAACAAGAAAGTTATTAACTTACATAGAAGTTTCCATTTCTTAGTTCTCAAGCTCAATTCCTATCACTAGAAATTCTGCTTTAACAGGTCTCCATGATTTCAGAAAAAGGGACAGAAGAATGTGAAATTCCTGTGCATCTGAGTTTTTGTTAATTCTCTCTGTAGATTATATGATCTACTCTCAAGTTTGAGATCTGTTTATTTAAATTTATATTATTTTTTGAAATTTTTGAGAGAGGGTCTCAATAAATTACTTATAGCCTTGATCAGTTGCTGAGGCTGGATTTGAACGTGGAATTCTCCTACCTCAGCCTCCTGGAATTATAAACTGTGGGATTATAAAATTGAGTGTGTTTTAAACAAGATTCAGAAAGTTGCGCAGTAGGTCTTCTGTAAAAACCAAAGGCCTCTGTAATTGTATAATCACAAGAACCTGCTACTCACTACTACCATCTTTCAAATGAAATTTGCTGTTTCAAGTTCCCAGAATTCTCAATAATTGATATAAATTAGGTTCCCAATTAGTAGATCTTCTCCACCAATGATTTTAAATTCCCAGAAAGTAGGAGAAGTAAGGGAATGGGAAGGAAAAATTAAACCTTTGCTCTGTGTGTGTGTGTGTGTGTGTGTGTGTGTGTGTTCGTGTGTATATATGAGCGTGTACATGCGAGAAAGGAGTGATGGTTGGAAGCATAGCAATAGGAGAAACAACAATTTCATGCTGCAACCAAAATATCCTTGATTAATTGTTTAACACATATTTAATCTTCCAAGCTCCATGTAGTTATCGCCTCCCCTTGCTTCCTTAGGAAAACGAGATTGCACTTGATTTTGATCTCTGCTCTCACTACACCATGAGAACACCACTCCAATGTGTGTTATGATATTTCAGAGCTGGCTTTCTCTACTGTTAGGCAGGTAGGTGGAGCCACTTGAAGATAGGAGCTTCTCCTTAGCTGCCTGGGATATCCTGAGTCCACTGTGCAGCGTGTAGCGTGGAGAACAGGCTCTCAACACATGACATTGGAATCGGGAAGAGATGGAAAAGATGACAAGTTAAAAAATATATGGATAAGAAAGAAGAAAGGACATGTAATGGAACATTCCTTGGTAGCTTCTCTGGGCCGTGTATTCTCTTAGGGCTTGCTGCCCGTGGCTCATTTTAATCCCACTCAGATCTTTCCTCATTCCTCTTATTTACTTCTCATCCTACCATATTGCTATTTAAGATTTGAATGTTGATGATGTGGCATCCAGTTGCTTTCTTGGCTTATGATGATGTGGTTATTAATATGATTCTTAATGTTGACAAAATTTTTTGAAGTATGAGCACAATATAATTCTTCTCTTTGAGTCCTTAATAGTAAAAATAGATGTAATCACTATCCTAGTGGGCACATGGAAATATGAAAATAAATCCTCTTAAGGAGAGAAAAGCTGACATTTGCCGAATGTCTATCATATCCCAGGCACAATGTTGGAAATGCATACCTAGATTATTTCATGTAATCCTATCAACCTCTGAGGTGGGCACTATCTTCCACAAAGGAGAATGCAATATTATTAGAGAGGTTATAGAAATTGCCCAAAGTCTCAGTGCTGCTGAATATAGGAGTCATGAGTGGATTGCAGACCTGTCCTACCAAATACTTTTGCCTTGTACCATCAATATCCTGGATTGAATTTATTTGTAAGGCCTAGCTTGGCCCCTGCAGAGCCACACAAGCATTTAACATATCAGAAAGACTGTATGTAACCTGCAGTAGGGGGGATTCTACCTGATTCATTTTGCTTTGCAATACTTTTGAATATTTTATCACCTTCCCATTTTCATATGAACCACTACCTTACTCTGGCCTTTTCTAAACAAGAAAGCTATCAACTTACACAGGAGGAAATTGTGAGAAACTGAATTAAGGTAAGGCTTAGCTCCATCAAATCCTTGACCAAGGAATATTTCTCATATTTAAAGCTCCCTCATTTCTGTCTTGAGGATATTACTTTATTTTATAAAGTATATTGATATATTTAGGTTTCAATGTTTCAACTTGATGGTAATATTTATTAAAATGCATCCTTTTACTACATATGAGGATTTAGGTTGTGTATAGTTATCTATGTTCATATCTCATTGATCATTTCAGTGAAATCCTGAAATAAACTTTATCTTTCAAACAGGACTACTTTTCATTGCCTAAAGAAATCAAGTTGTATTGCTTTGTCTCCATATTCTTGCTTATGCCTTTTTCTGGAACACCTGTAAATCTGTGTTTATCTGTCCATTTCCAAAATACTGTGCATCTTTCAAAGGCCCACCTGAATGTACTCATTCCTCTTCATTGAGGAAGAAGATTCTAAAGTTTGCTAGGTATCCTACTTTCTAAAGGACAGTAGAGAAACAGATAGTGACCTGGCAGACAGCAGAGATTTTTGAAGGTGTAGTGTCCAAAGGGTATGTCAAGACCAAATATATATATTTTTTGTACCAGGGTTCAAACCCAGGGGTGCTTAAGCACTGAGATACATCACCAGCCACTTTTTAAAAATTTTTTAAATTCATATTATTTTTTGAAAATTTTGAGGGTCTCGATAGATTACTTATAGCCTTGATAAGTTGCTGAGGCTGGCTTTGAACTTGCAATTCTCCTGCCTCAGCCTCCTGGGATTATAAACTATGGGATTATAAAATTGAGTATGTTTTAAACAAGATTCAGAAAGTTCCACTAAGATTCTATGTGTTTTTCATCTCTTTAGTGTAGTGGATTGCAATGATTTGAGAGGTATTTGAAGTAAAACAAACCTGCTTCCCAAAGGTATGGAAATAAAGAGAGATGCTCAACTCTCTGAAAGAATGGTTGCTAAAAATTAATAGATCTGCTGGACATGGTGGCACAAGCCTGTAATCTCAGCAGCTCTAGAGGCTGAGGCAGGAAGATTGTGAGTTCAAAGTCAGCCTCAGCAACTTATCAAGGCCCTAAGTGACTTAGGAAGACCCTGTCTTTAATAAAATATGAAAAATGGCTGGGAATGTGACTTAGTGGTTAAGTGTCCCTGGGTCCAATCCTGAGTACAAAAAAAAAATGTAGGTCTTCAGATGATAGTTAATAGCTGAAATTTGAGTGCAATCTCAGTCTTATAAAGAAATCAAGCAACAAAACATGGCACTAGGTAAACAACAAAGAAAGAAATGGGATACAGGTCTAGTCTCAGGGACAGGACATGAAGGAAATGAATGGAGAGTACTGAAATTGAAAGATAGCAGCAGCAAACATCTGATTTGTATATTGATAGTCAGTAATCCATTAAGGATTTATCCAATACCATTCATGTATCAGAAACTTACATAGATTAAAATGAATAAAACACAGTTCTTTAGCATGAGGAAGAAAGGTAAATATTAGGGGTAAATATTATTCAATATACTGACATCGAGCGAGCATTACTCATGGTTCCATCAAACAGTGACTCTGATCTCATGCACCAAGGAATTGCAAAAAGGATGGAGGAAACACGTGCCTACTTCCAGCTCCCTGAGTTACAGTTCCCTAATGAGGAGCAGTTGGCACCGAGGCACTTGCCTGAGTACTGTTTCCCTCTGGTACTCTTGTTGAATTATAGAGATGGTTTGGCAGGATCATTTGAATGGTTTGAAGTGAAGAAGGGTGAGAGAGAAAGGGAACAAAGTAGACATCTTCAAATCTCAGTTCTGGTGATGAGATTCGTTTTCATTAACCAACACATTTTCTTTCAACCTGTTTTTTCTTTATACATTTTTTATTGGTAAATTAGAATTGTACATAATGATGGGATTTGTTGTTACATATTAGTACGTGCACACCATATAACAATATAAGTTGGCCAATATCACTCCCTAGCATTCCTCCCTCCCTCCCCGCCTCCCACTTTTTGGTCCCTTTCTTCTACTGAACTCCCTTTGATTTTCATGATATCTACCCCACCTTTCTTTTACTTTTTCCTCTCTAGCGTCCACCTATGAGAGAAAACATACAACCCTTGCTCTGCTGAGTTTGTCTTATTGCGCTTAATGTGGTATTCTCTAGTTCCATCTATTTTCCTGCAAATGACATAATTTTATTTTTCTTTATGGCTGAATAAGATTCCAATGTGTATATATACCATATTTTCTTTATCCATTCATCTGTTATTGGATACCTAGGCTGGTTCCACTGTTTGGCTATTGTGAATTGTGCATGGTATGCGTGTTTTACTGTAGTATGATAATTTTAACTCTTTAGGATAAATTCAGAGGAGTGGTATAGCTGAGTCTTATGGTGATTCCATGCCTAGTCTTTTGAGGAATCTCCACACTGATTTTGCATAGTAGTTGTACTGATTTAAAATACTACCAATAGTGTAAAAGGGTTCCTTTTCCTCCACATCCTCTCCAGCATTTATTGTTGTTTGTATTCTTTTCTTAAAAAATATATTTGTTTTAGTTGTAGATGAACACAATACCTGTATTTTACTTATTTATATGTGGTGTTGAGGATTGAACCCAGGGCCTCACATATGCTAGATGAGCGCTCGCTCTACCACTGAGCCACAACCCCAGCCCTGTTATCTGTATTGTTGATGGCTGTCATTTTGACTGGTGTGAGATGAAATCTTAGTGTGGTTTTGATTTGTATTTGCCTAATTCTAATAATGTTGAACATTTTTTTTATATATTTGTTGGCCTTTTGCATTTCTTCTTTTGAGAAATATCTGTTTAATTCATTTTCCCATTTATTCATTGGGTTCTTTGGTTTTTTTTTTTTTGGTGTGAAGGTGTTTTGTGCTCTTTATATATTCTAGATATTAATCCTCTGTTAGAAAAGTAGCTAGCATAGATTTTCTCTCACTCTGTAGGTATTCTCTTCACATTCCTAATTGTTTCCTTTGCTGTGCAGAAACTTTTTAATTAATGGATTTTGATATGAGACTTCTGATGGATTTCCTGCTTTGATTGATCCTAAGTCAGAAACTCAATAGGATCCATTTAACAAGGCAGGGAAAGAAGTGTGAACACAGAGGGTCTCAGCTGTGAAGTGGCTGGAGCAGGCAGGGGAACAAGGCCAGCTTTTCTGTCCTTTCTTTTGGACGATTGGCTTTTGCCAATCATCTAAGTAGGTGTGATGGCTCACACTGTATTTATACCCATTAATTACTTGCTTTAATCACTGTGTGACTCAGCAGTGCCTGATTCTCAATATTATAAGGTCAATAGAGTGGGAGGCATAGTGGGATTTTATCCCGGCAGGACTAGAAGAATTTTGGCGAAGCTTGTTTCACTTTTTATATTAGTCCTGGGAAATAGTTAAGACAAAACTCTGTGTTGAATTGAAACAAATTCAGATGTTGCCAACACAAGGTCTTCAGAAGGGTGGGGCATGGAAGGTGCATATCAGGGAGTAGGCAAGGAGGGTGCTGGTTTTCCTGAGAGATTTGCTCAACACAGAGGGGCCTTTTTTTGGAGATTAAGATTCAAGAAAATGGAAATAAGAGCTGGGCAGGATATTTGGACCTCATTCAAGGTACGTAGGCTACAAGGTTGGGTTCCTGATATTAAAGAAATAAATGATTATTGATTAATTGATGATCATATGTATTTAGAGCACACTTATTTCTCTCCCATGCCTACTTCACTGTTTTGAGATTTGATTTTGGGTGGAGAAAGAAAGTAGACCACGAAATTAAAACTAATGAAAAACTGAATCTAGGGTGTTTTAGGGTTCCAGTTGACCCTGGCATTTCTTCCTGGCATATCCTCCCAGGCTACCTTTAGTTTAAGAAGGCCTTAGGGGGCACTGTGAGCATGCATAGTCTTTCTCCTGCTCAGCCCCATCTTCACATCCAAAATATTTTCCTTCTTATTTCAAGTACAGCTTCAGAACAGGCTCACCATGTTTCCTTCCATTAAGGCCTTTGCCTTATTCTTTCCTTTGCCTGGAAAGCACTTCTTGTGAATGTCCACGCTGGTTATTGTCTTACTTTAAGAAACTGCTACATGATGACAGGGCCTTGATCTTGTTTTGTTCACTATGATTTTCTCATAGCCTAGAAGTACGCTTGACACATAGTAGATACTTCACAAATCCTGAATGAACAGTTTGCGCAGTTACCAAAGTTTAGATCTAAGATACAACTTTTACCAAGGCCCAACCATGGTGGGCTAAACTGACTGCCATTGTATCTGTTTTAGGGTTTTTCTATGAAAATCACAAGGTCTCAGTCAGCTTTTGGGGGGATGCTCACGGACACATCCTTGAGTAGTGGAGGTGGGCAGAGGCAGGAGAAACCCATTGGAGTGGCATGTCACATCATTTTCTCATGGTATCACACAGGTTTGGTCTTTCCATTGAAAGATTTTAAGCCCCTTGAAGATGTTATGTCTCACTTAAGTAACCCTAATAATGATTAGCCCAACGTTGTCCATATTTGGATTCAATGACACTTATTGAATGAATAATTCAATATTAAAATTTCAAAGCTATATAGATGAGAATTACTTAAAATAAGAATATTTACAATTACTTCCTTAAAATTTAAGTTCAGATTTATTATAAAATAACTATTATTTCACCATTTCATAACTTAGAACATTTTAGTGTTAACCTGAAACATAAGCCAACATAATTTTCGATGAGATTAATGGAATGATTTGACTGTGGCAGGATTGTGAGAATTAAATAGTATGTATTTAAAACCATTGAGTACATAGAAGTTCCCATTGTTATTAGTGGTACCAGTCATTAGTGGCACCAGCGGTAGCAGTAATCATGGTATTACACTATGGTCTCTCTCTCCCTCTCTGTTGTCCTTTCAATTATAATATAGACCTTATATTTCTATGCCCAAGGAAGAGATGCAATACAAATATGTTGGATAAATGCATGAATTATTCCATTTGAAGACATTTTCTGTTTTTAGAAGACTAAAAGTATGCTCATCTTGGAATGTTGCTTTTCCTAATATTTGCAGAGAGGGGTGGAAAATGGAAGAAAAGCATTGTTTTATGGTGTGGAGTGTGGGCTCTAGGATATGACAGTGTTTGGGTTCAGTCCCACTTACTAAGTATATTTTTAATCTTTCTAGGACTCAGCTTCCTTCTTTGTAAAATGAAAATAACAACTACTTCTCAGAATTGTCTTCAGGACTGAGAAAGAATTATGCAAAATGCATAGCACAGAACTTGCCCCTTGTATCACCAATCATAACTTACCAATCATAATAATTATCATAATCACCCAGTAATCCATAGTTATATCTTATAAGAACTACAGAAATTTAACAACTTTAACAATATGATGTAATTTTCCTCCCTGTTCTTTATATCTTATGTCTTATAACAAGTACAGAAATGTAACGACCTTAACAGATGATGTACTTTTTCCTCCCTGTTCTATTTTATGGAGTTAAGGAAATTGATAATGAAACAGTAAGTCAGTAGGCATTTGCTCTTTGTTCATCTGGAAATGTGTCATCTTTAGTTTGTGGGCCACTCTTCCATTCTTGTCTTCTATTATTATGAAGAATTTCCCTTGTCTGGTTTGCAATCCACAGATTCAGTGAGGAGTTGTGGGAGCTTGTGTGGTTGCTGTCCTTTGTGTTGGGCATCTGAGTACTGTAAAGGAATGACCTAACTGTAGGCTGCAGGTTCTAAATTTGGGTCCCAGTTTCCCCAGTGACATTAGCAGCAGCCTCACACTGGTCTCTAGGCAATATCCTTATGTTTAAAATAAATACAATACCCAAGTGTTCTCAAAGGCTTTTCGTGAGATGAAAATGGGTTAATATATGTATAAGTGTTTCATAAACTGTCAAGTGCTGCACAATTACAAGATAATATATGAATCATAAATCAACAATGATTTATAGATTAATGTCAGAGTGAGGGACTAATTTCATCACTACCTAAGGCACTTAGCAAGTTACATTTCTGTAATATTTTCACAATTGTGAGTACCTGAATTAGAATACATTAAAATAAATGATTACTTTGGGAAAATAATCTCAAAGTTAACTTCTGTTCCCTTAAGTCTTATACTTAGATTTCATTCTTTGGTTATTTATCATCTTTGGAATTTCTGCTTATTAAGGAAAGATAACTAGTTTGTGGTTTAGACCGTATCTCCTACTTGAGGGTTAGGAGAGAATATTTACTACACAGATGGCAGAGTCATATGAAAAGATGAATTTTGATTCTATATCAAGAATTCTTAGTGTTCAAGATCAACAAAGAAAATGGTGGTAGCCACTTTGCCTGCAATCATTTAAAAGACATGACTGTTACCACTGATTGAGTACCTCAAGTGGTAGAGGAATAAGATGTCATTGAATAATTTTGCTACCTACATATTTTAAAAATTATCAGTAGAGAGTAAAAATTACAATTCTTCTCCTGAATCTAACTTCAGTACCAATGAAACAACCAAACCCTTTACTACAACAAAAGGCAAATCAAAACAATGTTGATTTAGTAAACATAGGAGTGACAGTTTTGGTGAATTTTTAAGGCCCACATATTATATACATTTTGTCTTACCTTAGTTATTAAATTCTCACTATAGCTCCCTGTGTTTAATGAGAGTGAAACCCAAGTTTGAGATGAAACTAGATCCTCCACTTCTGCTGGCTGGTGGGGTCTGTGTAAGCTGCAGGCATCTGAAGTTGAGAAAGCCATTTTAGTGTTAGCAGCAAATTATGGAAGGGATGTCTGTTGGCATCAGCTTGGAGGGTCACAGCCGTCAAAGTCGGATTCTTCTTCACTACTATTGAGTGGTGTATTGCAATTCTTAACGGTGGACTCTGCCCTCCACTGTTGAAGCAGACTCCAGCAGCCCACCTCCAAATTCTTCTTTCCTGGTTCTTGCTTTGTGAGTTTGAAGAATGAATTCTATAAATAAGGAAGAGTGAGTGTAAGAGTAGGATTTATTTTAGTGGGAAAAAGGGACAGAAATCCCACATGGAGAAAGAAGACCCAATAGGGGCTGCTGCTTGAGTGTGGTAGCCTTGGGGTTCCCATAGCTCTTGGATCATTTCTATTGATCCGAATTGATGTTAATAAGGTTTTGGAAAGTATCAATGCTATTGGTCAGTATTTATGCTAATCAGGTCTTAGAAAATATCAATGCTATTTGTTAACACTGTAATCTTTCTTCCAGTCGGTCCCCACTTCTTTTTTCTCACTATTCACCCAGGCTGGGCTAGGGTGTGTGTGTGTGTGTGTGTGTGTGTGTGTGTGTGTGTGTGTGTGTCAGAGAGATAGATAGGCATGACCTTTGATTGGTCACTGCCTGTGCTTGTCACCTGTATTCCAGCCTGCCAGGGCCAACACTCTGCTCTTTAGGACAACAGCTAGGATTTGAGAGTTAATATATGCTAAATCATTTTCTTGGCTAACATTAGAATGAGATTACTTAAAACATTTCAGTGCAGAGGGTCACATATTACTGAAAAAGATCTTGAAAATGAAAATCCATGATAACAACATCAGCATCTGTTTTCCTAGATATGAGAATTAAGCATGAAGTTATATATCAAGCAAGCATAAACAAAAGCCAGAACTACAAAATGAACGTCAATGTGGCTATTATTTAGATGCCAATATTTTCAAGATTTTTCCATTTGGGCTTCCTCTGTTCCCCTCCTTTGAGTTTCCTTTTCTTTTTTTCATTTCTTCATCTCTTTACATTGTTGAAGACAGTAAAAGCAATTTCCAGTTCTCATGTAATTTCATCCTTACATACTTCAATATGAATCTCTACAAAATGTGAACTTTTGCAAAGTTAGCACAATTCTGTTATCACGTATAATGAATATAAACAGAATATTCTTCTTGGTATCATTTAGTAATTGTCCATACAAAATTTCCTGGACTTTTTAAAAAATGTCTTTTTGCATTAGTTTTGTTTGAATCAAAATCCAAACAATGCCAAAAATTATATTTGGTTGTTTTAGCTTAACTTCACCTAACTTGATTCTTTCCCCCCTCCCCTGCCTTGTTTTTGTGCAGTTGACTTGTTACTGAAACTGGGTGTGTTGTCTTTTATACATTTTGTATTTGTTTGCTTCCTGTGGTACCATTTAATTTGTTTTTTTAATCTCTCCTAATTTCTCTGAATGGAAGCCACCTCTAGGAGCTTTGACAGATTTAGGTACATACTTTTTTTTTTTTTTTTTAATGGGAAGTGCTAGGATACTTAATAGAAGATGCTGTGGTCTTCATGCTACACCATGTCAGGAGGGACATCCTTTCTAATTTTTTTTACTTTTAATGGAACAGTTAGAACTGCCCATTGTAAAGTTCTACTTCTGTCTTTCACCTGACAGTGGATGGTTTCATCCACTGTTGATTATTGCTTAAGTCCACTATTTGATTAAGAATTACACAATTGTGGTTTCTGATTTTATCATTCCTGGCATCAATATTAGTTGAAATCCATCTAAAAAAATAACTTTTTCATACCACTTAGGGCTATTTGGTTGCCGTGACACACAATTTGCACAGGAAGGCAAGATAAATGACTATTTCTTTTTCTTCTAATTGTCAGTTTTCAGAGTAATTATAGCCCTATTTATCTCTAATAGTGAATGATGGGGTTTTATTTCTCTTGTCATTAATTCAAAGGTTTTGATATATTCATGTGTGTCAAACAAGTGTAGACATAATTTACTATTTGCACGCAAAAACTTACAAAGCTAGTACAGAGAGGTCTCATATTCTATCCCCAGTTCTCTCTATTAACATCTTACATGAACATGGATAATTTATCATAACTAATGAAATAATACTGAACTATTATTATTAATTAAAACACATACTTTATTCATCTTTCCTTGGTTTTTACCTAATGTCTTTTTTCTACTCTAGGGTCCCATCTGGAATACTGTATCACGTATAACTGTCATCTCTCTCCGTAGGCTCCCCACAGCCCTGACAATTTCTCAGACTTTCCTTGCTCTGGAAGATCTTGACAGATTTGAGTAGTACTGGTCAGGTATGTTATAAAATGCTTCCTGGTTGGGATTTGTCTAATGTCCCTCTCATGTTTAGACTGAGATTATAAGTTTATGAGAGAAAGACACTGTGGTAAAATGCCATTTTATCACATCATATCAAAGGAACATACAATCAACATGATTGGTTGCTGTTGTTGATCTTGATCACCTGAATGATTTTGTATTTTTCAGATTTATCCATTATAAAGTTTTTTTTAAACCTTTCCCTTCTGTACTCCTGGGAAGGAAGGTACTATAATGTCATCCAGAATTAAGTGCAGAATATCTTCAAAAGTTATTTGGAATTCTGCATAAGAGATTAGTCTTTACTGATTTATTTCATCATTTATATCTGAAAAAACTCATGATTATTTATTTAATATTTTGGGTTATAATAAAATACTATTGAATTTATGTTATTGCTTAGTCTTTCCAGCTTTGACCACAGTTAATTTTTTTTGTTGTTTGATTTTGTGTGTGTGTGTGTGTGTGTGTGTGTGTCTCCTAATGCTCATTTGATATACTCTCATTTTGTGAGGTTTTCATTTGTTTGGGGCTACTTTCTTACTTTGTGACACACAAGATGCTTGAGGCACATCATGTAAACTTCCTAGAATAAGCCATTTCTCTGAAGAGCTGTGTTCCTCTCCTGAGAAAATATCAGAAACCAAGATCTAGTACTAGGTGTGCTCATTGCTGCTGAGCTGTCCTTGCTCAAGGCTCATAATTCATTTTGATTCTCAAATGTTTTCATCTTACTCTAAAGAGAGCCCCTTCAAGTTGTTTCCAGTGTTCTCCTTAAATAATTCCATTGGCCGTGGATTGTTTCCTTTCTTCTTGGCACATAAAGAGAATTCCTGACTCACTTGGCACATTTTCCAAATCTAGAAGTAGCCATTGCTCTAATGGGAAATGGTTTCTGGAGACCTGAATTAGGGCACCAGGGCTAATTCTAGGGCTCTTATTGTTTCTAGAATTTTACAATCAGCATAGTGAAGAAATATGAAAAAAAAGTTCATACAGATTAATTCTATTTCTTTAATTTTACACTTGCATTTTATTATATTACAACAATTTTTTTGGTTTCCAGTGTAAGAGAAATATCAGTGTATGGTATTTATTGGGTATGTGTAAAATGTATATCATGTGTGTGCACATATATGCATATGTATTTGTATAAATAATCTTGGGTGGTTTATGAACAATAAGATTAAAAAGTTTCAGTTTTTTTAGCTCTTTGTATCTTTAGAAAATATTCTGACATGGATATGTAACCAAATATTACATTCTAGTGTCATAATAATTGTTTTATTGTTACATTATGTCATTAATTTTGTGTATAATTAGTTTCATTCCATTCCATTTGTTTTTAATTATTAAGGTTCTCTGGTTTCGAGTTAAAAATACATACATTATATGGTTTTAAAATTGAATCTAGGGCTGGGGATGTGGCTCAAGCGGTAGCGCGCTCACCTGGCATGTGTGCGGCCCGGGTTCAATCCTCAGCACCATATACAAACAAAGATGTTGTGTCCGCCGAAAACTAAAAAATAAATATTAAAAAATTCTCTCTCTCTCTCCCCCTCTCTCTCTCACTCTCTCTTTAAAAAAAAATTGAAACTATATAGCAAGGTTTATTTAAAGAAATCTTTGCATTCCTCTACCCTTCACATTGTTGTTTGCCTTACCGCATAAAAACATTTTCTATTTGCTGTTTTCCTTAGAAAATTTTTTATATCTTGATCTTTTTAACCTAAAAATACATCTTAGAGATTACTCCATATAACTATAGAGAGCTTCCTTATTCCTGTTATATAGCACACAGCATTTTCTTGTGTGTATGTGCCATAATTTATTCAAACAGTCCTCTATCAGTGGATGTCTGGGTTTTTTCCAATCTTCTGCCATTACAAATAATGTCATGATAAATAACAGTATGTATTTGTCATTCTGTAACAAAATAACAAAAGTGACTTATATAGATTTGTTGAGAGCATAAAATGTGATGAGGTACTAACGTTTGATGTAATGTTTGGCACATAATAATTGTAGCTGCAAATATAATTATTGTTTAATTCAAAGTACTGCACTTCATGTTACAGTGTCTTATGAAAACACTTGAGAGAGGTGTTTATTCTCAACTGTGTGTGTGTGTGTGTGTGTGTGTGTGTGTTACAATGAACAGGAGTGGAGTCGTAAAAGGTTAGAAAAAGTGACACTTTAGTAGAAGCTTAAAGGTGTACAGATTTGGGGTCAGGGAGGATGTTCTAGGCCAAAGGAACATATTGGGAGGTTAGATCATGTTGAAAGCCAGCGGAGTCTGTATGGCCCCTGGCATTTTGCCAACAGTATTGATTGACAGGCGAGGCATTACTATCCGCTTCTGCGGCTACTTTTGAGTTCTCGCACTACTTTGGAGCTCTCCTGGGGATTTCCAGGGATTCCCCGAGAGTTCCCATTGGTTGGGGAAGTGCAGGAGGAGGGTTTTCCGGAGGAGATATCTCCTGCTGCCGGGTTCCTGGACGAGCCGCGTGGCATTCGGGAGAATTCCTGAGGAGCGTGTGTGAGGTTTCTTCTTGCAGTTCAAAAATAAAGTTTGTTCCTGCTTCAGTGGCTCGTGATTTGTGCCCAGCCAGACTGCGGCGAGATCATGAAAGAGAAATAATGGAGAAGAATAAGAACGAGGGTCTAAAGAAGAGGAATCATGACGGTCGACGTGGGAAAGCTAAGCAATTGGCAGATACTGAAGGGCTTTGTCTGCTATTCAAGTACTTGATTCTGTAAAGTTACTAAAGGATTTTAAGTCAAGGAAGAAAATGAAAAACTTTTTATTAAAAAAATATATATCATGCTAGCATTTCCTCTGGCATGCAAGCAATTCAGGCAAAAAGAAATAAGAGGAACTGAGCCAGGGACATGACTGTGGCGGTGGGAAGCTTATCCCCAGTTCATTCTTGAGACTCTTTCATTTCCAACTTCAAGTTTCCATCTCTCCTGTTTCCCCTTTGGGATTTCTTTGCTTGCTCATGGAGGTAGCCATTCCCTAAGGCATGGTTTGTAGGCTTTTTCTAACTCTAAGCTCTTTGGAGGTGATCTCACCAACTCTCATGGTTTCAGATGTGACCTCTGTATAACTGACCTGAGCGCTGCATCTCCCTAACTCTTTCTAGAATCCCAATTTGGCACATCCAACTGTTAGCTGGATTTTTCCAGTTGGATGTCCTCTCAATACTTGGCACTTAGCATTTCTCGAACCAACATCATCTGGTCCCCTCCCTCATCCGCAAAACCCAAGCCCTTGTCCTTTTTCTGTTTCCATCCTCATTTTCTACTTTACCATGTACTTGCCACTGAAGCAAGAACACCCTGTACATCTTACCCACACACCTCACAGGTATTGGTACCTCAGATGCTGGGAAACCCATGGTCTCTCCATTTCCACTGCCGTAACCTTGATTTTGGCACTCATTGCTTCTTACTTGTTCTATTACCATATCTTCAGTGATTTTCAACCTATTATTTTCTCCTAAATCCTATTTTTCTCTTCAAGATCCAGCTCATACACTACCTCCTCTGAGCTGTCACAGCATTTCTGAGAATCTCAGTGAGTCTCATTTACCATCTACTCCTCACATTTGTCCTTTTTTTTTTTTTTTTTTTTTTTTTAGAGCTGATGGAATCCAGGGCCTTGCACTTGCTAGGCACGTGACAAACCATGTACTCTTAAAAAGGCTGTCATGATCAACGACGGTCTCAGAAAATCGCTATGGAATTACTTGTGTGATTTGTTACAATTAGGTTAAGAAGGAAAAGTCAGCTAATGAAAAATGATTCCATTTTATAATTATGACCCAATGTTTTAATACAGCGTATTGAGTACTTAGAAGGAATCAGGCAACATGCCCAAAGAGTCCAAGCCTCATTTTACTTATTCATGTAACCATCCCATGAGACGGGTTATGCCCTTACCTCCATTATATCAAAGAGAAAAATAAAATTTAGAGAAATTACTTAAATAGCACAAAATCATAAGCCAGTAAAAGAAAGAGCCATGACTTAAACCCAGCTGAAAAATGTCTATGCCTTCAACACTACATCAAATGCTTCCTGATTCAAGACTTTTTAATAGAAGAACAGAAGACAAGGATAAATTTAGTGTTATGAAGTGTCCATGACATGGTATGACTTTGGTGAGATTCGAGACAAGTATGTATCTGTTTTGAGAGAATAGTAGAAGCGGGAAGGTCTTCTTACCTTTCCCTGCCCTTCTCCCCAAGTTCTCTCTGAGGTAGTATGGATACTACTTAGGGGTTAAGGAAAGGAACTGTCTTGCTAGACTATGATTCTGTATTCTCTCTCCTATCCTGCCAAGAGCTAGCTGGATAGATTTAGCACAAATCCCTCACTTTCTTAAAGACTGAATTTTCAAAAGTCTTCTCTGTCCATTAAATTACTTAATATCATCTCCTTTAAGCCCATGCTAATAATGCAGAAGATAGTGGTGACTTCTCTTAGTGCAAGTGTATGTAAAGGCTTATCATCGTCTGACACAAAGAAAATGTTCCCCTATTTATCATCAAGGCATACTCTCCTGCTGCTAATTTGGGTTTAGGATAGTTTTTGTGAGAAAGGAGGAGGAGGAGGAGGATATGTCAGAAAAGAATGAGTACATTTTATTCATTCAAAAAATATTTATTGAGGACCTTCTAGGTACCAGGCACAGTGTCAAGTGCCATGGAACACAGTAGTACGCAGACGAGACTCTGCCATTGTGGAGGTTTTGGTCTAGAGAGAGGCAGCTAAATGAATATGTCAAGATGCTACAGTGGGGCTCTTTCTGTTCTTGTTTGTTTCTCCAAGGTGAGAAAGATAAGATGACTGTCAGAGTAACTCCCTATAGGAAGGAAAATACAATGTATGTAAGAGATGCTAGGGGTAAATCATTTCTGCCTTCAGCCGCCACTCACCATGTGCTCCTAAAATAGTACAGATTCAAAAGAGAGTGAAATCCAGAAAGAAAGAGGGAGGGATGGGGGGAGCAGGGAGAGACAGAGAGAGAGAGAGAGAGAGAGAGAGAGAGAGAGAGAGAGAGAGAACACTACTTCGGGGGGCTTGACATGTGTCCTGGATATGGGAAACTGCTCTTGACTCCTGCCATAATGACACTATAGGTCAGGGAGCCCCATCTGGCTGGGGAAGAGAAAAATGGCTGCTCTGGAGAAGATTCACTTCAACCAAGGTTCTGGGTGAGGGAGGATGTGAGTCTGCATGTGACCCAGTGACGACCTGAGAGAAAGCCCTAGCACAGTGCCCAGAAGTACAGAAGGACCTGCAAAAGAAATAAGTGATTTGAATCCTTGTCTGTCCATGGCTGGGGGAGGGGAGGTCAAAGTCAGCAGAAGTGACTTAGAGAGCTACAGGCAGACTTGTGCGTCTTCCTTCCCCTTAAGAACAACCTCCCACCAGGGAGCTCCGTGAAAGTGATTTTGTGCTGCCCTCTGCTCACATCTAGAAGGCACCAACCAAGGCATACCATAACTGCACCTGCGCCATAACCACGCTCTTTCCCCCAGAGAATCTGTCCCACTTGCTCTGGCTGGGGAGAGTGAGGGGGCTGGAATAAGGAGAGAAGGAGAAAGCGGGGGCCCACGGACCTCTGTTGCTAAGGCTTCTATGCCTGAGCCAATCTGAGCTGCAGAAAGCTTTAACTTGAAGGAAGTTAAAAGTTGGGCTTGTTTCATTGGCCTGTCTATCTTTGAATCTGAAATGAGACTTTTCTGGTGACTTAGGAGGATCAGAAAAGCTTTGGAACCTGCCTGTAATTTCATCTAAGAAGAAGAAGAAGAAGAAAAAAATCAACAACACAACAAACCCAGTGAGAAAGTTTAGGGGGAGCTTCTGAGAAAAGATAAAGCTGCCCCATGATCATAAATCTCATTCATTCACAAGGACTGTTTCACGCCAATCACACAGACACACACATCTATTACCCATTACCAGGAAGCATTATATGAAAATGTTATGGTAGGTGAACATGGGGATTTAGACTGGGACACGCAAACCACTTCTGTAAAAAACTAAATATAATAAAGACACCACGTACTTCTCCCTTTGCTTCCTTTCCCCCATCTCTTCTTTCATTTAAATCATTTCTAGCATGTGGAGACTTTTTAGTTTAGTTTGGTGATTTCAGATTTAGTCCCACGGTGGGACTGTACAGAGATAAATACATCCGTGAGTCAGAAATATCACCACTACCCAGACTAATAATCTCACTGCCTTGTCATCTTGCTCGGTCAGAAGGCAGTCTCAAAGCTAGAGAGAATTCCTCTTAGTATGCAGTTCTCATCTCAAGTCTGTATTTGATGTTAGATCTTTGGTAACATTGTTTTGTGGGAAGGGATCTTTATCTTGTATATTACCTTTGGAGGAAAATTAAATAAAAGTGAATAAGTTGAAAATTGAATGTGAAAGTTTCCTTTTTCAATAATGTAAGGTAGGAAATGACAGAATCCAGATATCAGTGCATTTTCTTAAGGGTTGAAGTGTTACAACAAGCACTTGATTGCCAAGATATATAAAACTTGGATGTTCAACACTTACCATGGCTAGAGTATTCACTAGAATTTTAAAGTGTTCCTCAGATTTGCCTGCTTCTGCCTTTATTAATCTTTTCTTACTTCCTTTAATATTTTTTATTCATAGGAACAGATGTTCATCCTTATGATCAAGACTACTCCCACCCGCTCTGTCTTAGGATCACCTGCATGATCTTTGTTCAATGAACAATTCCTTCTGTCTTCTATAGACTCATTCTTTCTCCCTCGTGGTTTCTGCTCAGCCTGCAAAAAAATAATTGAGCCTCCTTCATACTCTCATATTAGAACAAAAACTTTTCTTGACTTTGAGTCCCTATGTAGCTACTGTCCACTCATTCATGTATTAGAAATTATTTTCCAGTGGTCAAATTCAAAGAACAAGTTTTGTTCTTACTGTTTTTATGACAACACTCTTGTAATAACAACCCCCTAAATTTCAGACCTTAACAGAATGATTTTTTTTAACTCACATCATAGTCTGATACAGGTGTTTTTAGTTGAGGGTGGTTTTCCTCTACATGAGGATTCAGGGACCCTGGCTCTTTCCATGTTGTTGCTCGGCCATCAGTTAGGACCTTGGTGTCTTTTGCTGTTAGAAGGGGATTAAAAGGATGGAGATGGTGAATATCTTTGTTCAATTGTTTTCATATACACATTCTATTGATGGAAACTGGTAAAATTAGAACACAAAAATTCACACAAGGCTGGAAATCTAATAATGACCAGACAACTGACAATTTTCTACTATGGAAAAGGGAACAGAGATTTTTCGGAGGAAAGGTACCCATTTGATCGCTACCTGCTTCTTGAAACTCTGTACTCTTGTAGGTAATTTTACAGTACGTTTTCCTGCCTCTCTTTCCCTCCTTCTGTCTCCCCCTCCTATACTTCACTGTGTGCGAGGGTTCTTTATTTCTACTCAGTGCTATTCTCTCCACATGAGTGGAAACCAGGTTAAGCTGGCCAAATTAGAATAATCCATCCTTATGGCTCAGGGGAGTTCAGAGGTGGGCCTGAGGACCACCAGCAGTGACTTGGAGTACTTCCTGAGACTTTGCTGCTAGAACTGTCATGGGAGATAGATTTATAAGTTGGGAGTGCTGAATTATGAGGATGCAATCTAGATTCATGGTGGTTATTTCTCTGGCCTTGTGGCTTGAATATCTCCTCAGGATAGTTCAGATCTCCCTATAACTTTATTGATTCCTTATGCAGTGAAGCTAATAGCAGTTTATGCCTAAAATTCTCAAAATTACTTAGGCTAATAATTTCCCCTTCTTTGCTAAGGTTTTTGAATCATCTCTCATTTTCAAATGAAGGGGAAAGACCTTTATTAAATATTTTGGGGATAAAATAATTTCAACATAAGTCATGAACACTGACTAAATACTATTGCTAGATGACTTTTTTAAATGATTGCATCAATCATATTTTTTATATCAGATTATTAGTAATAATAATTAAATAAATAATGAAAAATAATAGAAATAATAGCAGCATTAGCAATAAACACTTAATTGAGTACTACTGTATTCCAAGCATTAAAACTAGGCTTATATTTGCCATGGAGTTAACGGGACATATGTTTGCTTTCCTTCCCTATGTGTTCTCATTTTTTTCAAGGGCATATTGAAATAGACATTAGAAAAATGGGTGCACAGCTTTAAATATACATAATAAATCAAATGTCCTACTATTTATTGAGTATGCTTTTGCTTTTCTTTTAAAATTTTTCACATAAAAATAGCCTGTTTAGCCATTATATGCTAAAACAAATAAGCAATATAAAATGAATAAAACCCAATGTCTTAAAGTATTGTTATTTGTCATAATATACAAATCTCTCTGTGGCCTAATGGAGACTATATCTATTAGTCACACTGGAGCACTTAAAGGAATGAGACAGAGAGCTTTTAATAAGTGTACGGAAGCAAGAGGTAAAAACTGGGACTGTTCTGTGATTAGTGGAACATTCAGTCACTTTGGCTCATACAATAGATGTCTATTTCTTGCTTAAGAGAAGCTGATGCGTTGGCAGACATTTTGAACTCTGACCCACACAACTATTTGTGGATCCAGAAAGATGCTTTATCTTCCACATGTGGCTTCTGAAGGTACACTGGGTGGTACCGTCTGGGAGAATTTATGGACCATGACTGGAAATGAAGCAATCGTGTTCACCCACATTCCTTTGGCAGGAACTCAGTTCTTTGGCCACATCTAAATACAATGTTGACTTCAAATTGTGGTGCAGTCAAGGACCCAAGAAGAAAGGGGAAATGGTCCAACAACAGAAAACCAGTGTTTTCACACAGCTAAAAAAATAGAACATTTAAATTAATGCTTATATGTTTAAAGAATCATGAAAAATTTGGGTTCAGCAGAAATAAAATGACAGATCAAAATTATACTTTAGGGGGATCCAAGATGGCCATCCAGAGGCAGGCAGCATTGTGTGTCGCTCTGTGACTCAGGTCTCCATGACTAGTGGGAATACTGCTTTGCTGAGAATGATAGAGGACCTCTCCACAGCTGGTCCCATGCGGGAATCATGGCCGCTGTGCTGCACAGGGCACTGGGCCTCAGCATTAGAAAAGGACTCCTGGACTCCCCACTGCTCACCCATGCAGGTCTCGAAGGTGTCTTAGCAGGACCATTGGCATCAGCACCGGTGCAGAAATCCCAGATGCTGCTCCCATGAAGGACACTCAACTGCATAGGAACTCCAGCCACCGCTCCTGTGTGGACCCCCATCTACAAATGTGCGGCTTCCCTGGTCGCCTCTATCTTGGGATTCAGCAGCTACAGCTATAGTCCCATATTCACAGTGGCCTGCCTGCTCCTGGGTATATCACAGGCTCTGAAGAAGCCGACAGCTGCATCATGGCATGCCACGGAACTCACCTCTGAACACATCACCCAGCTCCCCCAACCCTGCCCGACACCCCATCGCTGAAAGCAGCCAACTCCATCTTGGGTCCCCTCCATCACCATCTTTAGTTGGGGCAACTACCAGTTTGGAACATCAGATAGCCAGGTACCCATAGTTTTCTAATACCCCCCAAACCCCAGCAGCTGATAACTGGGCAGAGTGAACTGCCCAATACAAAATAGCCCTCCACAATAGGTGTGCAGCCACCAGAGTGCTATACACAAGACCCCCAGAGAGAAAGGTTCCTGATTAGAAAGCAGAAAGGGAGAGGGCATGGGAGATACACTTTAGAGACTAATGTAGAGGGCAGAAACTGTAAGGTCTACAGACGACATGAGGAAATAACATCTGGTGCCCACATCAGAGAAGCAGACCCCTGCCGCAGTCTGGCTGGGCACAAATCACGAGCCACTGAAGCAGGAACAAACTTTATTTCTGAACTCCACCAGCACACACTCCACACACGCTCCCGGGAACTCCCCCAAATGCCACGCGGCTCCTCCAGGTACCAGCAACCGGAAATATCCCTCCTCCGGCACTTCCCCAACCAATGGGAACTCTCCAGGAATCCCCGCGAGAGCTCAAGTGGAACTCAATGGGAACTCCGCCAGAACTCAAAAGTCATCATCTTAATGGCTCGCTAGTGTCACCTCTCAACCACTACTTCTGGCAAAAATGCCATGCGTCATCCCGACTCGGCTGTGGCTCTCAGCATCTCCCCCCTTCTGTTTAATTAAACGACAAGCATGTGGTTTAGGGACTGGGCCTGTTAGGCTGTCCAATACTACATATGGTTCTTACCTGTCATCGGATGAGCTGACCTCAAGGCGTCAGCCTCCTGTCTTAGGTTGGTACCACTGCAATTGGATCATACCCGTCACTGACTACCGGTCCAGCATACAGCCATACTTGTGGATAGGCCTTTGCAACAGTGTGTGTGGGGGGTGAGGTTCTTTGCCTCACCTCTGTTGGCCCCCAAATTTTAGACCATCACTAGCAGAAGGGAGGAGGATGCAAAATGCCACGACACCAAGCCAAATGACTGCTCTTTTTGGAAAAATTGTACCACCAATGACACCATCTGCAAAGATACGCCAGCACTACCACAATTTGCTGCATCAACAGATAGTTCACAATGCATACAAGTGATACATAGTCCAGGCAAGTTCTGCAAGCAGCTCAAAGCAGAGGAATCCATCAATATGTCCATTTCCTCCCAAAGTAAATCGACTCCTTGATTGAGCATTACTTGTTGAGTTATTATTCATTGAAGCATCAGTTTATACAGTTTGTTGTGATAATATCGAAGAAGCTGTAGTTTGGTTTTATCTTTGTCTTCACCGGCACTGGGATGAAGATAGGAATTCCGGCAACGATGGCTAAAAAAAAATTATGTAACATTCCAATAGGTACTAAGAAAACAATTTTCTGAACAATTTACATTATCCTGAACAGAATTATTAAATATAATGAAAAGGAAAGGTGAAAGTAAACAAACAGATCTGTTAACCTCCTTTTTTGTTTGCATATTAAAACAATCCTCAACAGCTGTTTACCCAATTTAAATTAAACCATTTAAATCACGTGAATAAAAAAAAATTCGGATCCATTTTTTCATGAACGCTCCTCATATATGATATATGGACATATGCACATACAGACATACAACACAAAACAGAAGTGTGCACACATAACATACAACACATAAGACAATTGTAAAGGCCTTGTAGCTTTACACAGGTGAAATCTCCATTGCAGTGTTTAAAAACTCCACAGTCAAAAAATAAAACTGATCAGAAAAACATTAACCTAGGTCTGTATGAGCTCAAAAAATAAAATAGAACTTCATGATGTGGGAAAGGGCAATAATAAAATAGACATTGAAAATAGCATCCTGGTTAATCATTGTCGCAGATGTAAGAATAGCCAAACTGGGGCTCTGGATATCAGCTGTTATGGATTTGAGTCAAATCAACTTCTTGCTGGTCTGTAGAAATCGCTTTGGTTAGTCTCTCTGGAATCCAAATTGGCTGCTGTTCTCCCTGTGGAAACACACAAACAGAACCCCGACTCCAGACAATCACTGGGTCAGGACCTTTCCATTGTCCTGTTAGAATATCCTTCCAAAGCACCTTAGGCTTATGTACATTTTTTGGACACATATGCCTTTCCGTAGCACTAAGCCCTGATGAATCCAAATTTAAAAAGTTTAGAGTAAAAAGGGTTATTTTAAGTTTATCTTTGGGGGATATATACCCCTTTCCAATTCCCTCTTTTTGCTTTAATAAGTACATTTTAATAGTTTGATGAGCTCTTTCAACTATGCCTTGTCCCTGAGGATTGTATGGGATTCCTGTTATATGAGAAATACCAAACGATGAGCAAAATTGTTTAAAAGAGGTAGAAGTATAACCAGGACCATTATCTGTTTTTAACTGTTTTGAAACGCCCACAGTGGCAAAATTTTGTAAGCAATGAGCTATAACATCTTTAGTTTTTTCTCTGGCATGAAGGGAACCCATCAAAAATCCGGAAGAAGTATCAACTGTAACATGCAAATATTTTAATTTTCCAAATTCTGGCAAGTGTGTGATGTCCATCTGCCAAATATGGTTAGGTATCAGTCCTCTAGGATTGACTCCAAGATTAACTTGTGGTAAAAAGGTCACACAATTTTGACATTGTTTTATTATTTGTCTAGCTTGTTCCTTAGTTATTTTAAAATGCTTTTGTAAAGTATTAGCATTGACATGGAACCTTTTATGAAAATTTGTAGCTTCTTCTAGTGTAGAAAAAAAATATATGTCATGTTTGTAGTTTTATCTGCTAAATCATTGCCCAAACTAAGGGCTCCAGGCAATCCTGTATGTGCCCTGATATGTCCTATAAAGAATGGATCTTTTCTGTCCCAGATTTAGACTTTGCATAGTGGAAAACAAAGAGAAAACTGTAGAGGAAGAGGAAATCCTACCAGCATCTTCAAGGGATACTATAGCATTAACTATATACTGACTATCCTAAAATAAATTAAATACAGAATCTTTAAACATCACAAAAGCTTGTAATACTGCATTAAGCTCTACCTTTTGAGCTGATTGTTTGGGTACTAAAAATGTAAAAGTTTGATCAGGAGTAACTACTGCTGCTGTACCATTATTTGACCCATCAGTGAATATATTTGGAGCATTCATGATAGGTGTTTTTCTTGTCATTTTTGGAAAAACTACAGGATGTGAAGACCAAAAAGACAATAAAGGATTAGATGGTAAGTGATTATCAAATGAAACATTAGATTTACACATGATTATTGCCCAAGTATTTAACTCATTAGCTAACTCATCAATTTGATCCATAGTATATGGAATAATAATTTTATTGGGAAAAATTCCAAACACTCCCTTTGCTGCTTTTATTCCTTTGAGTATTAATTGCCCTACAGCCTCAGGATACCTAATAAGAATAGTGTTAGGAGAATAAGATAAATGTATCCATAATAATGGACCTTTTTGCCAAAATACTCCTGCAGGAATTTTTTTGTTGGTAGTACAATAAATAATAAAAGCAAACTTATATCAATTCTATCCAAATGCATATTTTCCATATATGTTTCAATAATTTTTAATGCCTTTCTTGCTTCACGCATTAACATTCGAGGTGAATTTGGATCTGATGGACCTTTTAGGATATCAAATAAAGGTCCCAACTCTCCTGTTGGTATGCCTAGATAAGGTCTTATCCAATTTATGTCTCCTAATAACCTTTGAAAGTCGTTAAGTGATTTGATTTGTTCTACTGGTATTTGAATTTTTGGTGGACGGACCATGGTTGAGGATAATAAAACTCCTAAATAATTAATTGGAAAATTTAATTGTACTTTATCTATTGCTATCTCTAGATTATAATTTTTTAATAAATTTGTAAGTGTGGCATAACATTCTAGCAATGAGTTTTTATCTTTGTGTGCTAACAATACATCATCCATATAGTGAAATATTTGTAGTCCAGGATTTTGATTTCTAAGTGGCTGGATTGCTTTGTTAACATAAATTTGACACATAGTTGCGCTGTTAGCCATCCCTTGAGGGAGTACTTTCCATTCATATCTCTGATCAGGACCTTCATGATTCAGTGCAGGGATAGTAAATGCAAAACGTGGACTATCCTCAGGATGAATTGGAATTGAAAAAAAACAATCTTTAATATCTATAGCTAAAACGTACCAGGTTTTTGGCAAAGCAGATAATTGAGGAATCCCAGATTGAGCAGGTCCCATAATAACCATCTCATTATTAATGGCTCTTAAATCTTGCAATAATCTTCATTTACCAGATTTCTTTTTAATGACAAAAATGGGAGTATTATAGGGAGATACGGAAGGTTGTATATGTCCCTCGGCTAATTGTTGTTTGACCAGGTCATGGGCTGCTTGTATCTTTTCTTTAGTCAGGGGCCACTGAGGAACCCATACTTGTCTTTCTGATTTCCAAGTAATTTTTATTGTCTCAGTGACCCCTTCTGAAAACCTAATCCATGTCTATTTATTCCTTGATCTATGAATTGGTGCTGCTGTACCTTGTTTTTGTTCTTCTAATCTTTTTTCTTTCCTAAAAACTTTTCTAGCCCTAATTTGATTGATGTTATTTGTTAATGTCAAATCTAATTGATCTAGGACATCTCGTTCCCATAAATTTATAGGAAGATGATCCAATACATATGGCTGTATAATTCCTTCACATCCTTCAGGATCCTTCCAATCTAATACCATTGCACTTCTATGGGGATTAGTTGCCACTCCTAGGCCTCGAAGTGTTTGAGTGACTTGTTGTAATGGCCAATGTTTTGGCCATTCTTGACGAGATATGATGCTAAGTTCTGCACCTGTATCCAGTAGCCCATTAAATTCATGTCCTTGAATATTTAGTTTTAGCATGGGGCGAGAATCTAAATTTAAAGACAGCATAGCCCAATCTATACCTGTGGAGCCTAATCCCCTGGAACCTCTTTCTATAGTACTACTGGAAAATTTATCATGTAGGCTGGGTATTATTAATAACTGTGCTATTCTATCTCCTGGTGAAATTACTGATATACCCTTTGAAGAACTAGCTATAATTTTTATTTCACCTTTATAATTGGGATCAATTACCTTAGGACTTATCATAAGTCCTTTTAGAGTGGAAGAACTTCGTCCTAACAATAAGCCTACTGTTCCTTGAGAAAGAGGTCCTTTCACCCCTGTGGGAATGATTTGAACTCCCATCTCTGGAGTTAGTACTGCTCTGGCGGAGGCGCAGATGTCCAACCCTTCGCTCCCTCTGGTTCGTCTGATGAGAGATATGATGGATAATGTGTCCTGGGCACTACCCTGATGGTGTTGCTGGGTTCCTCCATGGTGTTTCTGGGTTCCTCCAGTGCCCCGTATATTTGTGGTCATGGGCCCCGGAGCATTGGGCCCCCCTATCCGTTTTTTGGCAGTGGAGCCCGATGTCTTTCTCCATGATATCGTGGGTAACCACCTGGTCTTTTTCCATTTTTTGATAATGGAGTACCCTCTATGATGGTTTGAGAATGGCATTCATTAGCCCAATGTCTCCCTCTACGGCATCATGGGCAAATACGGTATTCTACCCCTTTGATACCTAGTTTTGTTAAGCCCTCCTCCTATGGGGCAATTTCTTTTAAAATGTCGTGTTTGTTCACAATTGTAGCATGTTTTTGGCCTGGCATCTAAAGCCTGTTGTACTGCAGCTGCCAAGACTTGCCCTTGTTCATTAATGTCTCTACATAATTTAATATATGTGTTTAAATCTCCATGTTTCCAGGGTCTAATGACCTCTCTGCACCAACGATTTGCTTGCTCATAAGCCAGTTTTTTTATTAATGGCATTGCTTGTTCTGTATACCCAAAAACTCTGGTAGCTGTTTGAATAAGCCTATCTACAAATTCAGCATAAGGTTCATTAGCTCCCTATATTACCTTAGATAATTGACCTTGTAAATCTCCATGTCCTTGTAAAGTCTTCCATGCCCTAACTGCATCTGCAGCAATTTGTGAATATATAGCAGGATCATATTCAATTTGTTGCCATTGACCCTCATGAGGTCCTTTTCCTAGCAACATATCTAGATTTCTTTGAGGGTAACCGGCTGTTGCATTTCACATAGCCGTCTCCATGCAAAATTCCTCATTGGCAACCTTCCATAACAAATATTGTCCTCCATTTAGCACAGATTTACACATGCTAGCCCAGTCTGCTGGCGTCATGTCCAAGTTGGTAATGGATTTGCCATGCTTACAGTGAAGGTGCTTGGGGACCATAGGTTGTTACAGCCTCCTTTAACTGCTTCAATGTTTTGAAATCTAAAGCACGGTGAATTCGCTGCCCTCCTGCCTGTTCAAGTACAGGACATGCTAATCTTTGAGGTCCTGTCTCAGGATCCCATCTATCAACTATGGGGGTTGAGGGCCACTCAGCTGTCTCCATAGTTGGAGCTGTTGGTTGAATTATGCCCTCTGGTGATAGAACAGAGTTAGAAGCAGCCTCCTGTCTTAGATTCCCCCCTGATAGCTGTTTCTCCTCTAAGCTTTCTTCCTTTAAATTTTCTTCCTCTATCTGACTAGCTCGAGAGACCTTCTCTTTTGCTTGATATAACATGTTTTCTACCATAGTCTGGACCTCTAACAATTTACTTAACACTCTTTCAGTTTGTTTTTTACTAATTTCTAATCTACTATAATGATAACACAACCCATCAAGATAACACAAAACAAAACCGAAACAGAATGAAACAAAAACAGAACAAAAAATCGTTGTATCAATTTTCCTATTTTCTTGACATGTGCGTTTGTGGTCTATTTTTATCTGTTCCTCAGGGGTGAACAACTTCAAACCTTGAGCCAACCATTTTCCCCAGTTTGCCTGAGAAAGTTCTAGGGATAGGCAGCTTGAAACAAAAACAAAACAAATCAAAACAAGAACACATTGTTTTTTGAAATGGTCACCCATTCTCTCACCTTCCCTCAGGGGCGAGCAATTTCACTTACCTCCAAGCTTCAGGCGTTCCCTGCACGGGCTGCCAAATGCCGCAGTCTGGCTGGGCACAAATCACGAGCCACTGAAGCAGGAACAAACTTTATTTCTGAACTCCACCAGCACACACTCCACACCCTCCCGGGAACTCCCCCGAACGCCACGCAGCTCCTCCAGGAACCAGCAAGCAGAAATATCCCTCCTCCGGCACTTCCCCAACCAATGGGAACTCTCTGGGAATCCCCGCGAGAGCTCAAGCGGAACTCAACAGGAACTCCGCCAGAACTCAAAAGTCATCATCTTAATGGCTCGCTAGCTTCAACTCTCAACCACTACTTCTGGCAAAAATGCCATGCATCGTCCCGACTCGGCTGTGGCCCTCAACAGACCCTAAAGGATATCCTTGAGGTGCAGTCTCCCAATGGGACCAGCAGGTGCCACAGCCCAGTTCGAGGTATCATGCACCCAAGACCAACCCTCACACTCTGGTAATCCTCACCATCCTGAGGGAACAGACAACCCCACCTATTGGAAGAGAGGGAAAGCAGGAAATACATTGATCTCCAACTAGAACAATCCTTGTTTCTTCCTTCAAGTTTTTTTTTCTTTCATCTTCCTCTTTATCCTCTCACCCTCAGGTCCCCCAACAAATGTGAAACCAAGTACTTTGCATGAATTAGGATATTGAAGACTGAGATGACTGAATAGTATATTACAGTTGTGTTGTATATTCTTTTTTTCTTCATTTTTTGATTTTATTTTCTCTACATTTTTTACTATTTTAACATTTTTTATTTTTCTTAATATATATGTGTGTTTGTTTTATGTACTGTACTGTCTTCCCTCTTACTTGTCTACCCCAAATTACTACCTCTCTGTTCTGCTGTGAACCTACTTCTTTAGATTTCTATTTCACACTTCATAAGGTATAATAACTCTATATCCTCATCTCCTACTTCCTCAGCATATCATCCTACTCCTCACTATCGGCTCTTTGTCCACCATCAGAGACTGTAAACCCTGTTACAAACCTACTGATTATATTGTAGATAATAATTGAATTCACTATTTCTGCACATTGTGACCAAACTGTAAACGTCTTAATAACAACTATTTGTTATTAGGTGGTATTTTCTTTATATTTGGATCTGTTTACGTTGTTCTTCCCCTTAAAGGTGAGGTATTGGAACCCTACAGGGGCACTGTAAACGTATAGGATGAAAATGACTCGGACCCACACCGCTAGAAAGGAAGACACATGAGCAACATGAAAAGACAAGGGAAGAAAGTGCCTCAAACTAATTAAGATACTTCATTATTAGAATCCACGGCCAGCACAGCAGAAGAGATTACAGAGAAGGAGTTCAGGATGTACATAATTAAAATGTTCTGTAAATTAAAGGATGATATAAGAGAGTAAATACAGGGAACAAAAGATCCTTTTGATAAAGAGCTACATAATCAAATACAGGAAGCAAAAGTTTACTTTAATAGGGAGATAGAGGTTCTAAAGAAAAACCAAACATAAAGCTTTGAAATGAAAGAAACAATAAACCAAATTAAAAGCTTAATTGAAAACATCACCAACATATTAGACCACTTAGAAGATAGGACCTCAGACAATGAAGACAAAATATATAATCTTGAAAAGAATGTAAACCACACAGTGAAGATGGTTAGAAATCATGAGCAGAACATTCAAGAAATATAGGCTAGCATAAAAAGACCAAATTTAAGAGTGTTTGGGATAGAGGAAGGCATAAGAGTTCCAAATCAAAGGAATGAACAATCTATTCAATGAAATAATAGCAGAAAATTTTCTAAACATTAAGAAAAATTGGAAAATCAAATTCAAGAGCAATTTCTCAGCAGCACATGGATTCTTATCTAAAATAGACCATATATTATACCACAAGGCAACTCTTAACAAATACAAAAAAGTAGAGATACTACTCTGCATTCTATCAGATCACAATAGAATGAAATTAGAAATCAATGATAAAATAAAAAATAAAACTACCCCAACACCTGGAGACTATATAATATGCTACTGAATGAACAATGGGTTACAAAAGACATCAAGGAGGAAAATAAAAAATTATTAGAGTAAATGAGAATACTGATACAACATATTGAAATCTCAGGGACAATATGTAGGCAGTATTAAGAGGAAAGTACATTGTATAGAGTTCATTCCTTAAAAGAAGAAAAAGTCAACCAATAAATGACCTAACACTACCTCTCAAAGCCCTAAAAAAAGAAAAACAAATCAGCATCAAAAGCAGTAGAAGACAGGAAGTAATTAATATCAGATCTGCAAACAATGAAATTGAAACAAAAGAAACAATTAAAAAAACTGACAAAACAAAAAGTTGTTTCTTAAAAAAATAAATAAAATTGACAAACTGTTAGTCATGCTAACAAAGAGAAGGAGAGAGAAAACTCAAATCACTAACATACATGATAAAAAAGGAAATATCACATCAGACACTACAGAAATACAGAAGATAATTAGAAATTATTTTGAGAACTTGTACTCTAATAAAATAGAGAATATTGAAGACATCAACAAATTTTTAACAGGGATATGAGTTGCCCAAATTGAATCATGACGATATACACAATTTAAAAAGATCAGTTTCAAGCAAGAAAATTAAAAAAATGCCATCAGAAGACTACCAACAAAGAAAAGCCCAGGACCAGATGGATACACAGCTGAGTTCTACAAGACCTTTAAAGGAGAACTAATACCTATACTCTATAAATTATTTCATAAAATAGAAAAAGAGGGAGCACTTCCAAACTCATTCTATGAGACCAGTATCACCCTGATTCCAAAACCAGGCAAAGATACATCAAAAAAAGAAAACTTCAGACCAATATTGCTAATGAACATAGGTGCAAAAATTCTCAATAAAATTCTGGTAAGTAGAATTAAAAAAACATATCAAAGTGGGGTTCATCTCAGGAATGCAAGGTTGGTTCAACATTCAGAAATCAATAAATGTAATTTATCACATCAATAGACTCAAGAATCATATGATCATCTCAATAGATGCACAAAAAGCAGTCAACAAAATACAGCATCCCTTTATGTTCAAAATCATAGAAAATCTAGGGATAACAGGAACATATCTCAACATCATAGAAGCTATCTATGCTAGGTCCCATGCCAACATCTTTCTAAATGGAGAAAAATTCAAAGCATTCCCTCTAAAAACAGGAACAAGACAGGGAGGCCCTCTTTCACCACTTCTATTTAGCATAGTTCTTGAAACACTGGCCAGAGTAATTAGACAGAAGAAAGAAATTAAAGGGATGCAGCTAGGAAAAGAAAAACTCAAATTAGCACTATTTGCCAATGATATGATTCTATACATAGAAGTCCCAAAAAATTTCACCAGAATACTTCTAGAACTAGTAAATGAATTCAGAAAAGTTGTAGGATACAAAATCAACACCCATAAATCAAAGGTATTTCTGTATAACAGTGACAAATCCTCTGAAAGGGAAATGAGGAAAACCACCCCATTTACAATAGCCTCAACAAACAAACAAACAAACAAAAAATACTTGGGAATCAATGAAAGAGATGAAAGAACTCTACAATGAAAACTACAGAACACTAAAGAAAGAAATTAAAGAAGACCTTAGAAGATGGAAAGATCTCCTTGTTCTTGAATAGGCAGAATTAATATTCTCAAAATGACCATACTACCAAAAGCACTATACAGATTTAATGCAATTCCAATCAAAATCCAAATGACATCCCTCATAGAAATAGAAAAAGCAATCATGAAATTCATCTGGAAAAATAAGTGACCCAGAATATCTAAAGCAATCCTTAGCAAGAAGAGTGAAGCAGGTGGCATCGCTATACCAGACCTCAAACTATACTACAGAGCAATAGTAACAAAAACAGCATGGTATTGGCACCAATATAGACTGGTAGACCAATCGTACAGAATAGAGGACACAGAGACTAACACACATAATTACAGTTATCTTATATTAGACAAAGTTGCCAAAAACATACATTGGAGAAAAGATAGCCTCTTCAACAAATGGTGCTGGGAAAACTGGAAATCTGCATGCAATAAAATGAAATTAAACCCCTCTCTCTCACCATGACAAAACTCAACTCAAGTGGATCAAATACCTAGGAATTAAACCAGAGACACTGCACCTATTAGAAAAAAAAGTTGGCCCAAATTTCTATCATGTTGGATTAGGCCCCATCTTCCTTAATAAGTCTCCTAGAGCACAAGAATTAAAATCAAGAAACAATAAATGGAATGGATTCAAACTAAAAAGCTTCTTTCAGCAAATGAAACTAATCAGTGAGGTGAATAGAGAGCCTACAGCTTGGGAACAAATTTTTACCACTCGCATATCAGATAGAGCACTAATCTCTAGGGTATATAAAGAACTCAAAAACCTAAACACCAAAACATTAAATAACCCAATCAATAAATGGGCCAAGGACATGAACAGACACTTCTCAGAAGAGGGTATATAATCAATCAACAAATATATGAAAAAATGTTCAACACCTCTAGCAATTGAGAAATGCAAATCAAAACTACTCTAAGATTTCATCTCACTCCAGTCAGAATGGCAGCTATTAAGAATAGAAACAACAATAAGTGTTGATGAGGATGTGGGGAAAAGGCACACTCATATGCTGCTGGTGGGACTGCAAATTGGTGCAGTCAATATGGAAAGCAGTATGGAGATTCCTTGGAAAACTGGGAATGGAACCACCGTTTGACTCAGCTATCCCACTCCTTGATCTATACCCAGAGAACTTACAAACAGTATACCACAGGGACACAGCCACATCAATGTTTATAGCAGCACAATTCACAATAGCTAAACTGGAACCAAACTAGATGCCTTTCAGCAGATAAATGGATAAAGAAAATGTGGTATATATACACAATGGAATATTATTCAACAATAAAAGAGAATAAAATCATGGCATTTGCGGGTAAATGGATGAAGTTGGAGAAGATAATGCTAAGTGAAGTTAACCAAGCCCAGAAAACCAAACGCCAAATGTTTTCTCTGATATAAGGAGGCTGATTCATAGTGGGGTTGGTTGGGGGATTATGGGAGGAATAGATGAACTCTAGATAGCGCAAAGGGGTGGAAGGGAAAAGGAGGGGGCCTGGGGGTACAAAAGATGGTTGAATGAGATGAATATCATTATCCTAAGTACATGTATGAAGATACAAATGGTGTGAATATTCTTTGTATACAACCAGAGATATGAAAAATTGTGCTCTATATGTGTAATTGAATTGTAATGCATTTTGCTGTCATAAATAACAAATTAGAATGAAAAACTATACTTTACCTCTTGAACATTATTATTCTGGTATGTCTAAACTAGCCTGTATTAATTAAAAATGTTAGAAAAAAATATATTTCCTACTAATTCAAATATTGAAAATGATTGTTCAATGATTCCATCACATTATTTCTCTCGAAACCCATGTTCCCATTCCCACTTTATTTTCTGACAGCCTTTTATAATAAAAGGATCATAGGCTTCAGAGTCAGGAAGACCTAAGTCTTTTTTTTTTTTTTTTTTGGTACTGGGGATTGAACTCAGGAGCATTCAACCACAGAGCCACATCCCCAGCCCTATTTTGTATTTTATTTAGGGACAGGGTCTCACTGAGTTGATTAGCACCTCACTGTTGCTGAGGCTGGCTTTGAACTTATGATCCTCCTGTCTCAAACTCCCGAGCCACTAGGATAACAGGAGTGCACCACCGCACTCTGCAGGAAGACCTAAGTCTTAATACTGACTACCATTTATCAGGAGCAGGTCTGGAAGAAACTATTTAGTTTTCCTTAGCCTCAGTTTCCAGTCCTATAAAATGGGTTCTTGTGAGAGTGATGTAGACAACCAACTTCAATGGTTCATCCATGGCAGAGAGCACGGCAGTATGAGTGCTTACCTTCTGTAGGATGTGCTTAATGAGTCGCTACTCCAGGTGACCACCCTCTCATTCTAATTAGTAAACCACTCCAACTGGAAATAAATCATATAATCCTGGAGTGCAGAAATTATAGTTGCTAAAGTGTTTCTTAAAATGCACCCTTCTTCAAACACAATTAAAAAATAATTGAATACAAAAATCTCCATTTCTTCCCACATCCCTAATTTTGTATAAAGGCCATCACTGTTCATCATTAGGAAGATTTCTGTAATTTTTGTGAGTGCAGGAAGGCAAATACCTTCAAGGCAAGCTAAATTTACTTTTTCATCAGAGGAAATTAGAGAATGTTTTAATGGTTGCAGTATCTTAAAAGATAGATGAAAATATTGAAGAATGATATAGAAATAGGTGAATTTGTAGGACCTGATGATATGCCCCTGGAGACCACACTCTCCCAAGTTATAATTATCAGCACTTGTCACAAATTAGTTTATTCTTTAGAAGGTGAAAAGTAGAATATAATCCTTGAATTCTTCATGCCTAACCAGTCTCTTTGGCAGTATTTTTACTTTGGAGTTTTGATAATGTGCACAATACACTTGACTTTTTTATTTATTCGTACTGGGGATTGAACCCAGGGGCACTTAATCACTGAGCCACATCCCCAATTCTTTTTTAAAAAAATTTTTTATTGGTTGTTCAAAACATTACAAAGCTCATGACATATCATCTTTCATATATTTGATTCAAGTGGGTTATGAACTCCCATTTTTACCCCAAATACAAATTGCATAATCACATTGGTTACACATTCACATTTTTACATAATGCCATATTAGTGACTGTTGTATTCTGCTACCTTTCCTATCCCCTACTATCCCCCCTCCCCTCCCCTCCCATCTTCCCTTTCTACCTCCTCTGCTGTTGTTCAATTCTCTCCCTTGTTTTCCCCCCCTTTCCCCTCACAACCTCTTATATGTAATTTTGTGTAACATTGAGGGTCTCCTTCCTTTTCCATACAATTTACCTTCTCTCTCCCTTTCCCTCCCACCACTCATCTCTGTTTAATGTTAATTTTTTCCTCATGCTCTTCCTCCCTGCTCTGTTATTAGTTGCTCTCCTTATATCAAAGAAGACATTTGGCATTTGTTTTTTAGGGATTGGCTAGCTTCACTTAGCATAATCTGCTCTAATGCCATCCATTTCCCTGCAAATTCCATGATTTTGTCATTTTTTAGTGCTGCGGAATACTCCATTGTGTATAAATGCCACATTTTTTTTTATCCATTCATCTACTGAAGGGCATCTAGGTTGGTTCCACAGTCTAGCTATTGTGAATTGTGCTGCTATGATCATTGATGTGGCAGTATCCCTATAGTATGCTCTTTTAAGGTCCTCAGGGAATAGTCCGAGAAGGGTGATAGCTGGGTCAAATGGTGGTTCCATTCCCAGCTTTCCCAGGAATCTCCATACTGCTTTCCAAATTGGCCGCACCAATTTGCAATCCCACCAGCAATGTACAAGTGTACCCTTTTCCCCACATCCTCGCCAGCACTTGTTGTTGTTTGACTGGGGCAGGGTCTCACTAAATTGTTGAGTCTGCCTTTGAACTCACAATCCTCCTGCCTCAGCCTCCTGATCCACTGGGATTACAGGTGTGCACCACCATGTCCAGCTATTCTTGACTTGTAAGGCTGTTTCTTCAAATATCTACAAAACAGTTGACAACCAAAGAGAATTTAAGGTTAACTACTAAAAATCAGAGCAGGTTGCCACAAAGTTAGAAATTTCATCCCAAATATTAAGATGTTTCTTTTCTAAAACCCTGGATGGGATGATGTTAGCGAATATCTGAGTAATTGTCAAAAATAGAATTATTACTAAGTCTTGCTTTAAAGGAAATTAAGTGCCAATTGTATTACATCTACAAGTGATATCAAATTCTAACATCTCCACTTCAAGAATTTCAAAAATATTAAAGGAATAATTTAATTCTATGCTACTTTTGGTTTCTTAATAGCTTCAGGGGAGAAAAGGATCCATGTGGAGCTAAGAAAACACAGGCAAAAGTCTGAACATACCTGTCTCCTGCACCACGTTCAGCCACTTGCACTATCACCACAGATATGCCCTGTGTCAATCCTACTCTCACGGTGTCCCTTTGCTTTGTAACTTTCCTAAGAGTTTGTCACTGCTACATTCTCCAACTTCATTGCATCTCATTTGCTCAGGGTTCAAGGTGCAAACTACATATTCTGCAAATGCATTTGTACTGAGGTGTTAACAGTGAGGACTAGAAAGCTGAATTTTGGTGACATATGTCTCTTAGCTGAGATTTCAAGACAAACTTATTTCATGATTGCTATTTTAATAAATGTTTGGTGTTTTAAGCTTGCAAAAGAGCTGTGATTTTGAGGACACTGAAATAACCCTTCCTGCTTGTTGTGGACTATATATATAGTGTAGGGTGACCAAAGAAACCTTGTGTTCCTTTATGGCAGGAGAAAAGGTTGAATTTGAAATTGACCAGTCTAGTAGCTCCAATATTAATAATTTTGGAAGGAATATCTGTAAAAGAAATTGTGATGTGGTGCCATGCGCCTATAGGGATATCTATCACATTTATAGTGCTTGTTAAATTCAAGATGATATTTAAATTAAAGGAAAGTTATGATAGAAGGACCAAGGTTGAATGGCAAGCTTTCATTTTCTGCATCAAACATTTGCTGAAAAATTGGGAATTTAAAAATGGCCTTCTCTGGAGATGAGCAGCCGTTCTCATGGAGAAACACAAGTATTTGTCCTCAGGCCTTCAGTGTTCACTTGAAGGTCTCCTTTCATTGGGACAGATGACTTGGCAGGAGGAATGGACCACAGAAATGTTGCCTCATTCAATTTTACAGCCTCCTTTCTTCGCTCGTCAGAGTTAATAGATATCTAATTTTCCCTCCATTCTCACATCATTTTTCATACCTTGGTGCAGGGTGTCTCCCATATTTCTGTGCAGATCAAGGGAAGAACTAAGCAGACCAAGGCAGTGAGCTTTAGCTAAATGCTTGTGCCACTTGGCAAAGTTATAACTAGCATGGAACACTTGCAGAGGTCCTAGGAAAAACCTATTTTTGTTTCTTAAATTATTTACATATATCCTAACAAACCAAGAGTCAAATGTTATTTCACCTGTTCTATGGTTCATAGTTTTCTATAAAATAAAATTGAAATGAATTCCAGAAGAAAAGTCTGGAAGAAATTCCAGTGTTTTAAAAATAAAAGATAAAAATCATCTTTTATTCTTATTAAAATATGTCTTATGGGAAGAACAGTATGATACGGAGATGTGTGGCCAGGTGGATGAACTTGTGTAGTGGAATATCAAACTAAATACCAGACACTTTGGTGTCAGGTAATAGACAGAGCAAATACAGTTGAATGGTTCTGTGATTCCTCATCATTTCCAGTCTTATGATTGACCTTCTTGTGAAAATATAAAATTTTAAAAAAATAATAAATAAAATGTGAAGTGCTTAAATATTAGGATCATAAGTAAGAGATTTGAAGTTTATGCTTTCAAATATATCCATAGATTTGAGCTGTTAGAGATATATCAGATGCACAATGGCTGAAGACTCAACTGTGTTCAAATGTGACATTTACAAAATTGAATCTCTACAACTATATTGATACAATCTATTAATTTATATAAATGATATATGCTCAGTTAACTAGTTTTAAGAGTGGCTTAAAATTTCCACCAGGTTCCCCAGTAGTCTGGAATCTAGAACTTTTTTGGGGGGGCATTAATCATTTGAATAGTAAAATTGTCATCCTACCACAATTAGCACATTTTTTTCCAGTTTACCAGTTTACTCTGGATTGTGTGTGTGTGTGTGTGTGTGTGTGTGTGTGTGTGTGTGTGTGTGTGTGTTTGCCTTAAGCATTGGGTAAGGGTAGCAGCTGGCATTAAAGGCTAATAGAATTTTTTGCTTTGCTAAAGCAGACCACAGGTTGTAGGATTTTTTAAACAACTGAAACAACTGATTCTGGGCATTCTATAATTTCTGTTGTCCTGCAGAGACACTGACAGCTTTTTATTATCTCTTGGGTTGAGTTGAGGACAAAAGAGTTTTCCTGGTGTTCCTCTTTAACCCCAAATTTTTCATTCTCTTTTCTCACAGATCCCTAGGCTCTTGTTTTCTGAGATAAATCACTTACACTCTCTCTTTCTCTCTCTCTCTCTTTTTTTTTTCCAAAAGCAAAATGAAAGGGGCAATTATACCCTTGGTGAATCTTAATTGTCCCAATTAACTAAGTCAGTTTCTGAAATCCGAGCTGAAAATGAAGAGGAGCATGTACCTTCAATAAATGGAATTTGTTAAGTCAACTTGAGTCTTTTTTTTTCCCCCCAAGAAAAGCCAGTTACTTGAATACTGAACTGCAGTTACAGTACTGGTACCTTCAATTTAGCTTAGAATAAAAATAATGTACTATCTACATACATAATTTAAAAAATTTAATTAGAGGGAAAAATCAAACAGAAATTAATACTGAATATCAATTGAACAGACATTTGTTTATTTTTTTATAGTCCAGAACTCTGTCATTTTAAAAATCTCTATTATGCCATAAATTCACAGGGAATAGTTTCCCTCAGCTCACGCCCCTTTCTAGTTTTATCTGTTGGATTTTTTTTATTGATACATATTAATTATACCAAATGGTGGGTTTCATTTTGATATTAGGGTGACTATGGCTTTGTTGAATGAGTTTGGAAATGTTCCCTCCATTTCTATTTCATGGAAAAATTTGAAGACCCCTGGCATTTGTTCTTTCAAGATCTGATAGAACTCAGCTGTGAATCTGCCTGTAATCTGGGCTTTCCTTTGTTGAGAGGATTTTTATTAGTGCTTTAGTCACATTACATGTTATTGGTTGTTTAGGTTTTCTATGTCTTCTTGGTTCAGTTTTGGTAGATTATATGTATCTAGACAGTTATGCATTTCATAGATTTTCCCATTTATTGCAATATAGATTTTAAAAATAGTTTAAACTTCCTCTGGATTTCTATTGTTTTGTTGTTATGTTTTCATTTTTATCTCTAATAATTTAAATCTTCTCTTTCTTTTGGTTGGCTTAGCTAAGTATTTATGAGTCTTATTTATCTTTCAGAAAAACCAACTCTTCATTGATTTTTTTAAAGTTTCTATTCTATTAATTTCCATTTTGATCTTTATTTTTGCTTTCCTTCTTCTTGTTTGGGCATTGGGTTGTTCTTGTTTCTTGAAGACTTTGAGATGTGTTTTTAGGTTGCTTATTTGATATCTCATTTTTTCTGCTTTTCCAATGTAGGACTTCACAACTATAAACTTCCCTTTTAAAACAGGCTTTGCTACGTCCCAGAGTCTGGCATATTGTGTTTCCATTTTCATTTAATTCTTAGAACTTGGAAATTTCCTCCTGATTGCTTTAATGATCCATTCATCATTCAGAAGAATATTATACAATCTCCACGGACTTGTAGGTAGCTCTAGATTTTCTTCCTATTGATTTCTAAATTCACTCCACCATGATCTGAAAGTTTCCAGACATTATTTAATTTTTTTGTATTTGTTAAAATTTGTTTTATAGCCTAATACATGATTAATTTTTGAAAAAGTTTCATGAGGAGTTGAACATAAAGTGTATTCAGTTGTCATTAGATGAAATATTCTGCAGATCTCTTTTATGTCTATTTGAAATCTTATGTGTCTTTGTTGATTCTCTGTCTGAAGTGACATATCAGTAAGATGGCATAATGAAGAGTCCCACTATTATTATACTAGGGCCTGTCAGTCTCTTTATGTCAGCTGATGTTTGTTTTAGGAAATTGGGTGCACCAATTTATGAGGGCATAAGTATTTACCATGATTTTATCTTCTCTTTGTATTGTGCCCTTTACCAATACCTAATGTCTTTCTTTGTCTCTTATTACTAAGTTTACTAAGTTTGCTTTGACAGATATGAAAGTATTTACTCCTGCTTGATTTGGGGTTATATTTGCATGTAATATTATTTTTGATCCTTTCATTTTCAGTCTGTGAATGTTCTTGTCTGTGAGGTGTGTTTCATGAGTCTTGTTTTTAGTCTATGTCTTTTAATTGGAGAATTAAGACAATTTATACTTAGTGTAGAAAGGTATTTGTTACTCTCTGACATTTTGTTTTACATCTAATGTTTAAATAAGTCTTAATTCTCATTTGATTATGTTTTTTTTTTGTTTCTCATTCTCTTTTGCTTATTTTTATCTTTGTTTTCTGTGAGTAGGATTTGTTTAAGTATCTTCTGCAATGCTGACTTAGTGGTCATGAATTTATTTAGTTCATACTTATCTTAAAAGGTTTTTATTTCATCTTCTGTTCTGAAGGATATCTTTACAGGATATAGTAATTTAGATTGTCAATTATTTTCTTTAAAACATCAAATACATTATTCAAAACCCTCCTGTCTTTTAGAGTTCTTCTGAGAAATCTTCTGTTATTTGAATAGGTTTACTTTTATAAGTGACTTGATGCTTCTCATTTGCAGCCTTTAAATTTCTTTCTTTGTTCTGAATTTTTGAAATTTTTAGTGTAATATGTTGTGGAGGCATTATTTTTGGTCCTGTCTATTTGGAATTCTAAGTACCTTCACTATTTGCATGTCCATTTAATTCCCAAGATTAGGGAAGATTTTTGCTATCATTTCACTGAATAAGTTCTCTATACCATTAGTCTGTACCCAGTCTTTTAATATTGTTTTAAACTCTATTGTTTTAAACTCTTGTATATTTTGTTCATAGTTTCTTACTTTTTCTTTATTATTCTTGAGTGTTCTAATTCTTTTACCTTGTACTTGAGCCCTAATGTCTTTCTTCTGCTTGATTTATTCTGCGGGTGATACTCTTCACTGAGCTTTATATTTGATTACTTAAGTTTTTTTCAATTTCTAAGATTTCTATTTGGTTCATCTTCAGAATATTGATCTCTTTGTTGGAATGTTTTTTCATGCCCTGTATTTTCTCCTTAGTTCATTCCTTAGGTCTCTTTAAAAAAATTCATTGATCATTTTAATATCAACTTCAAATTCTTTGGCATTTTCTCCACTTCAATATCTATGACTTCAATTACTGGAGTGTTATGAACTTTTGGAGGCATCTTATTAACTTGTTTTCTATATTTCTCTATTGAGATTTGTACATCTGCTTGGATGGATAGCTCTTCCATTGTTATGTGAGGATCTTTTTTGGATAGCTTCTTTCTCTTTACTGGGTAAAGAGGCTGGGGTTATATCTCACTGTCAGAGCAATATCGTGATCACAATGATCACAATGCTATGATCAATCTCTAGCATTGCTTTGAGGAAAGATAATAATCACCAAGAATTTTAAGCACTTGAGGGAAGACCATGTACAAATGAATCATAAAAACTTATTGAAAATGTTCTTCAAAACTCCACAAAACAGAAGTGAAAAAAGAGAGTGGGGATGCTCTAGAATAGGCCAAAGAAATTAGGTATTAAATAAGGTAAAATTACTATTAAATGAGACAGAACATGAAAATATGAAATAACAAAGGGAAACAGAAGCAGTTGAAGAAAAAAGATAGAATGAATCCAATTATCACATTAAAACACTGAAAATTACAAAATTGGATATAAGTATATAATATCACATAATGGGGTGAAACCTATAAAATCAACACAGAAAACTATCCCAGTAAAATTTAAAAATGAACATTAAAAAGTCTAAAATAACTACTTACTGAGGTACTTGAAATGGAGTGATTTCTTACTGAGTTTTCCAGATATGGGTGCCATCAGAATTTGGGGGCATAATAAATGCCCACACCTTCACACTTTCCCTCTAAATTTCTCTGGGCATGAAGACAGTGATTGCATTAGCCATCTCATGCTGGATTGGAAAGCAATATATTTAGTGTTACTCCCATTAGGTCAGTCTTCTGCTTCAAAGACTGCAAAACTCAGACCATGGTGCCTGTCCACACAGATTTCATCCTTCCTACCTCTGGTGTCAACTTGGCCAACTCTGGCAGTTCCTTATGCGTTCTCTAGAGGGTCAGAAGAAAGGTTTCTGCAATGGTTCTTCATCAACCAATTGAAAAAATGGACCACTTCTCACACACCAGCTTGCTTTGCACCTCTTGCCCCAACTTAGATCAGTCTGGCTTTCTCTTGTACTGTGTTTCTGAAGTAGCTTGTCAGCTTTGCTTCTCTTTCTTTCTCCCTTTTTAACTTCTCTTCCCAGGCCTGTCCTGGTGCTGCAGGGCCAGGTTTATGGCTGATGAATCCTTTTCTGCTTTCTAGTCCAATGACTTAGAATTCCCAAATCTCTCCAAGTCTCTGACAGTGTAATATTGTGCATTCCGTCTGTTACCCACCTTGCTGATCAGCTGCTCTTTGAGTCTAAATTTCCGAGTTGCTGAGACCTGAAGCCCAGCTCTACTCTGCCATCTTTATTCCCCCATTGGTTTTTACCAAGTAGGCTTTTTCTGACCAGGCCGTGGCTTCAGTTGAACCAAGATCTTTCTTTTTGGCCTCCTTCCCTTTGTGATAATTTTCTTTCAAAAGTTTCAGGAAGTTTATCTTGGCTTTTAGAGCATTCAAAGGAGTTTTCAAAAGAATTTGGCAGTCCTGGGGATCAAACCCAGCACCTCAAGCGTGCTAGGCAAGCACTCTACTATTGAGATGCACCCCAGCCTTCTTACTGTGTTTAATATGCTCAACATACACATTAATTCTCTTGAAAAGAATCTTGCCTTAACCTTGTTTGTTTACAACAATTCCAACATTGTAAATCCTTCTAGCTTTGCCATGGTAACATTTGTGGGGCACCCCCACCCCTTTTAACAGTCAATTTCCTTGAGATCTACTATGTCATTTTCCTCAAAACTTTTGCACATTTGTGGTCAAAGGAGCAACTCCATGTTTTCTAGAAGGCCTAGAAAACACATAGAAGACACCTCTCCTCTTTCCCTTTGTGTTCATCATTTTGGTGAATTTCTGAAAAGTTGTGGCTCTGACCAAAAAGCTTATGATGATTTTAAGCAGTAAGATTTCACTTTTTCCAAATATGTTTCTTTACATTGAATCAACATTTAATTTTTTTCTTGTATCCATAGATACAAGAAAAATTTGCCAGTGAGTTCAGCATATCAAATACTTTTTTAAAAAGGTACTGGTATTAAACAAAACAAAACAAAAAAAACACTGTGGTTGCCCAATAGAGAAAATAAAACCTGGGTTATGTATGGTTAAAACCTATACAAACTTTTCCTTGTACATGGGAAAGTTGGAAAGATTGATTCACTGATGACTGCAATAACTAGAGAAATGGTTTAATGGTTCTTTCTTTTACTATCATTGCCTTATTTTAGTTTCCTTTGAACTAACCAATGTTGCAGTGTCGTCCCTTGCACTTGACCCTTGACCCTTACAAACCTGATCACACATTCACACATTTTATTTTTTAGAGAAATCTATTGATTTCCTTTGTTCAAACTACCAAACTCTAGGATCCAACTCTAACTTCTTATATGTAGGTTAAAATACCCTTAACAATCTGTCCCTTTCTCCATATGTTTCCAAGTTTCTTCTCTCTCATTCTTTCTTAATCTTCCATTTACTTGAAATGCATGCTCTTGCTTTGCTACTTTTCTCTTTAACCAGTAATCAAAATATCAGGATCTGTCTATGACTGTCATTTAGATTGCTCTTCTCTTTGTTGTATAGCCTCCTTTGACTTTTTTTTTTTTAAGGTATTTTTTCTTAATCTTTAAGTTGCAGACAATTATCTTTCCCATTCTCTAAAACATGCAACAACTTCCATGGAAAATTCTGCTTCTGTGTTGTTCACATTCACTTTAATGCCACATAATTAGCATAGATGCGTCTTCTATATATTACACAGATGACATATGCTACTTAACCAAGATGCATTGATTGCTCTGTGCTTAATGTAGAAAATATGTGTCTCATAGATAGAAAATTGTTAATTATTGCTTCTAAAAAAGGCTTGACAATATTAGTCTTTATAAAATGTATTTATTTATTTCACAATGGGGATTGAACCCAGGGATGCTTTACCACTGAACTATGTCCCTAGACCTTTTTAGTTTTAGTTTTAGTTTGAGACAGGGTCTTGCTAAATTGCCCTAACTGGCCTGAAACATGTAATCCTCCTGTCTCAGTCTCCCCAGTACCTGAATCACAGGCACAAGCTACCATGCCCTTCCAATATTTGTCTTTCATATGAAAGGTTTAGAATATTTTTAGGATAAGTTTTGAAATGTTTGTACAGATAGCAAGCATTTGTAATTGACTTGCTCTTTGTTCCATCTGTTTCTTGTTTCTTCTTTCTCTGGTTTCTTTTGTTTCACTTGCATATTTTAAGTATTTTATTTTATCTCTGTTATTGGAATTTTTAAAGTCTGTACTTGCCACCATTAAACTATCATCAATATTTAAAGATTTTTCTGATGAGATTGGTAGGGATGTCGACAAGTGTCTTTTTCCTGTATTTTATAATTAGAAGTTTTAACATAAATCTGTGTAACTTAGTGAATGAAAATGTTTTCAAATGACTGATAAATGATCCTACAAAATCACATATGTGTAAGGTCAATATATTTTAATATAATAGAGTACTTTTATGATTTTAGATTTCATATTAAAGTTAAGAAATCATCACTAGTTGAATATGTATCAAAGAAGAATATCCAAGTTATGGGAAAGAGTCTAATAAAATACTCCCCCTTTTCAAAATACATATATCTGTGAGGATGGATGTTTTTCATTTTCTTCAACCAAACAACCTTCACTCACATACAAATTGAATACAGAAACAGATGTGAGAGTCCAATTGTCTTTTGTTAAACCAGATATTTGATTTTCAAAACTGTAAATTAATGCTCTTCTTCTAATTAAATGTTTTTGTTTTAGAAAATAGTTGTTTTCATAAAATATTATTTATGTTTACATATAATTAGATGGTTATTGCTTTAAAATAAATTTAAAAATGTTTCAAAATACACTCTACTGTCATGTATATCTAAAAAGCGCGCGTGGGCGTACACACACACACACACACACATACACACACCATTGGTATAATAAATAACATTACCAAACTGACGACTCCATTTAAATATTACCAGCTTTTCCACTAATGCCCACTTTTGGTTTCAGGATCTGATTTAGGATCTCACATTCTATTTTGTTGTTTCCGAGTATCTCCTAATGTCTGGAACCAGTTCTCAGTCTTTCTTCCTTGTGTAATGGGATCATGAGATCAAAAGTCTAGAAACTGCTGATTTAGAGTCACAACATTGACTTTAAAGGATTATTTTTGTGAACAAAAGTGCTTTTAATGAGTATATACACATGTAACTGCATGTGTCATTTAAAGTATTTTTATTCAGGCAAATCTAAAAATTATTTTTGTACTGCTAATTTGGGTGGCTAATTATTATCAGATATAGTTTAAACCAGCTAAAAGTGAAAACAAATGATCCTGGTTTGTCTCAAGAAATTATTCTTAGAACTTTTCTTTTGATGAAAAATTAGGAATCATTGTTTAGTGGTACAGTGGCATGTCTAAAAATTGTATTTAAAATAATTCCCACCAAAAGACTCTCAGCAGCATATTCTGGTGATCTGTAGAATGTTCCAGCTAGCTCTAAAAATATTACAGACATCACTTTGTATAGTTGTTTTTTTCATATACCAGTCAGATTACATATTTTGTGTTTGATTAACTAAGACTAAAATTTAGCCTTGTCTCAAAAATATATTAAAGTAAAAATAAATCTTATTCTTTATGTTTCAAAACACACAGAGGCTCCAAGTCACAAGAAAATTGAACATTGATTTGAAATGTTTGCCCATTCATTTCCCTGGTGACTCTCAATGGTGTATACAGGAGGGACTAGTATTTCTAGATCTGTTTGACAACAGCTGCAAAAATGACCTCAGTTTGCTTAAATTTATTGCTTAAGGAAAACATGGCTGTTTGGAGCTAAGAGAAAACATATTACACTAAATTATCCAAGAAATAATTTACTTCTGAATATACTGAAACTGTGCTATTGTCACATTTGGGATGGAACTAAGAAAATGTCAAATTTGTTTACTAAATTCTTCCTACCTTTAATTCTAAAACATTACTGGACTGTGTAGTATGTCTAAATCCATTTAATGTCAAGGTTTTAGTTTATTATTTCTTTCTTATTCATATATATATATATATATATATATATATATATATATATATATATTTGTTTTTCTTAATGGGTTCCTGCATTATTTTATTTAATCATTAACAAAACTTGGTGAAAATAAGTATATTTAGTAAGTTCTATTATTTTTATTAATATTTATTGAATGTTTGATAGCTGGTGTTTAGTATATGTTTTGCCTCAGAAGAGATTTATGAACAGATTAATGTTAGGCAGCCAGTCTATTTAATCCCTTACAATTTAAAAAACATTATTTCCATTAAAATGAAACTTAGACTGTAATGAGACTAGAAGAGGAGAGCTTGAGCTTGGGTGATTACCTTGACAGCACCCTGATTATTTAGCAATAAACCTACAATCACCAAAGCTGACCAATTATGTGACTCTAAATTGGGTAGAAGAATTTCAACTTATGGAATTTTTCTTTTCTTTTGTTTGACTCGTGATTGATAAAAGAGAAAATAATAAGAAAAGCCAGGTAGAAAATTATATTCAGTGTTCATCTACAAAGACTTCAGAAAAGCCTTTCCCAAACTCAAATTAACATCTGGTTTACAATAAAGAAGAACGAACATGCCTTAGGATGGATCAGTTGATTACTTCATCTACTTCTTCCACCTAATAGTGCACTATAGCGTTCTTGCTTCTGGATTAAATATATTCTGCCTGTTCATCCAGGAATACATTTTATTCCTGTCTTTTAGACAATATACAAGGCAATGTGGTTACATTGAAAGACAACTGGTCCCTGACTGAAAAGAGCTAAAAATCAATTGCAATCAAACAAACACAACACACAACAAGCAATAAAAGACCACTTGAGTCTATGATTAAAGAACTAAATGCTGTAGACCACAGTTAAAGAAGTGATTATAGAAGTCATGGAGGAGGTGAGGCATCAGTTGGATTTTCCAGAAGGGGTTGACTTTGCATAAGGGGAGGTGGGAAGGCAGAGGTCTTTCTAGGCAGAAAGATTAGAGTGAGTAAAGATATGAAAGAAAAAATATATGTGATGTGCTAGGAAGGAAAGAGAGTCCAGGACGGGAGGATGATATACATATTTTCTCTTTCACTGACTTCTAAGTCAAGGACGGTGATCCTGATACTGCTAAGATAATTTCTATGCAATTCATGGTCTATGCAACTTATAATTCTTACATGTTTATGTTTCTCTGTCATTTCTCTTTGCTTCAAACTTCACTTTCATTCTTATTTCCTTTCCCACTTTTTGGCTTCTATTTGTAGCTCCAACCGACATTGTTCTAGGAATGTTAATGGATTTGCTTTTATAGAACCTCTTGAGTTCCTTATGTCTGTAGAAAGACAAGAGAGAGTTGAAGAGAGGATTCTGGTAGGTGATTGTGATTGCAACATTTCTGCCACATGAAATTCCAAACTTTTAGCACATAATCTCTTCCTCAAAAGAGGTATTTATACAACCTACAATAAAAATTAATTTAAAAAAATCAAATATAAACTTGAAAACAAACACAAACAATAAAATGAAAAAAAAATTAAAAAAGAGGTATTTATTGTTAAGGCTTATATTATGAATAATATACTATGTTTTTGTAATATATAAAAAAATGATATCTTTTTAAAAATGGGCCACTTAAAATAGACCAAAGTGTCATGATAAATAGTCAAGAGGGGAAAATTTTTTATTGTGATACCATCTTTAAAAAATGAAATGTTATATTATGGTAACGTGTAATAATTCTATCTATATGCTAGATCTTAATATGACTAAAATGGTTCAAGAATTAATTTTGAATGGCATAACTTTTCAAAAAAAAATTAATTTGGTAAAACATAATCCTCTTCATTTCATGTTTGACAGGATAACCATGAAGTCATTTGTCCTGCGGATCTATTGTTATAAATGTCTCTTTTAATCTTTTGTTATTTATCACTCTTACATCTTTTTCATTATTCTGTTCTTTTTCATTATTCTGTTCGTCTTCTTTAAACCGTTGATCAATCTAACTTTTCTAAACATGCATTTTCTAAATTCTTTGTGTAGGTTTGAAGCAATCTTACCATTTAAATTTCCCATTGCAAGTGATTTGCCTGGCATTATCAGACATCTCACATCAATGAGAGACTGATGATCAAAGATACCACCAGACACTAGAGCTATCTGGGGAATAGTGTCATTCATTAGTGAATGTGTTTAGGTTAGGATGACTTTTGCTTGTGTATGCAGCATCAGAACAGACGGCAGCCACTCTAGGCAAGCACTCTACCACTGAGCTCTATCCCCAGTCCAATATTGTCCTATTATGTGATCATCTGCTTAGTTTTTCTATTTTAAGACCTCACTCGTGTACATTAAAAAAAAAAAAAAAGATGCTTTTAAGGAAAGACCTTATATTATAAAATAATGGTAGCATTTTGTTATGAAAACAAGACACATCCATTAATAGAAAACATAAAAGATACAGGGAAGAAGGGAAAAAAAATCACCAGAATAATTACTGACATTTTTTAGTATTCTCTTTTAGTTTTCTCCTAGGCTACACATATTTTACGTATTTCAAATCAAACTTTGGATGGTATTTTGCTTCCTTTTTTTTCCTCTTAATATTAAGAAACAATCTTTTGCAAACCCTCGAGAGGAATGAACGGTTGGTATTTACAGACCAGTGAATGCCTGGAAGAAGACCAAGAGACTCAGCCTGATCTGTGCGATGAACACAGGGGAAATGCCCTCAAGAAGTCAGATGGAAAAAGGTTTTTCTGGAAGGAGGTGCAACAGAGGATCTGGGGCACAGACTTCATGGATCACAGGAGGACGGGAGGAGAGGGAAGACTGTAAAAGCGAGACAAAGAGGGAAGGCACACAGCTCAAAGCTTTTGGAGATCATGTTCCTGATCTCAAATGGCACTGTCATTAGCAGATAGTTTCCTCTGAAGATCAGGGAAGAGGAGATGCATGAAGGACTCTCCAGGGACCAAGTGGAGGGTGAAGAGCCAGGGCTGTACATGCTCTGAATACTTGTGGGCAATTTCTCCTGTGTTTTCCAATATCAAGTTTAACTGAGAAAAGTAGGCAAATTGCTTTAGCATGTCGTTGCAATTTTATTTCATCTGTACTATCACTTGACAAAGCTAGCTGTTTATGCCCCAGCGTGCTATAGCAGTTGCAGGATCTTTATTAGGACACAATATAAGGTATATCTCACTTTCAATATAATCATGCACTGCATAATAACATTATGGTTAATAACAGATCACATAGACAATGAAGGTCCCATACTATCATGTCACCTACTGACATTGTACACCTTATGACAGAATTGCTTAAGGCCACATTTGTCAGAACATGTCCAGTTGTTACGTGAGGCATGACTCTACATTAACTGAAATCTCAATCACACAATTGGAGATTTTTAAGACCTGCTTTTGGTTAAATTTCTTTGCTTAGGTTTTTCTGGAGGCCACAAAGAATGGGTAACATTCTAGGTTGACTGTACAGAGAGTTTCTGCTCATTTTAAATGTAGGTTTACGTCGACTAATTAAGTGTTCCTGGCAATTGCTGAGGTTGGCATTTTCAAACATAAGTGGGAATCAAGATTCAAAAGCAGAATTGGTGGACTGGTGGGAAAAGTCTGGTAAATAGTCTATTGGCCAAGGTGAATCTGGCCCAGGTACTGTCAAAGCTCTTGGGTCTATTATAGTATCATGATTTTGAACTAGGAAATATCTTAGCACTGATTTTTCATAGGTCAGTTTGCAGTGAACTTTGTTATTCTTTTTCCCTTGAAGATATCTTAACTTTTATTCTTACCTCATGGCAAATTTTTTTCCAGACCTATGTTTTGACTTATTTTATGGAATGACCAAGAATGTTTAACAAATCAAATAATTTTTCTCAAGTACTTACTATTTTTCTGAAATAGCTGTATTAGTTGTTACTGGTGTTTTTTCTTATTAAATTCCATTTAAAACATGTTCACTATTAAATATTTTGATTTTTTTAGTGTCAGTTATTTTCTTCCATAATAAACCTATGATCAAATCATGATTTTTTAAGGTGTTACATTTCATATTTGTATATCCATACGGAATTTAGTGTAAGCATTGTGTATGGCCAATATTTTCTGTCTTTAGTTTTTCTAAACCTAGTGTACATACAAAATTATTTTGGTAAATGATTGAATCCATAGTAAACAACATTCTTAACAAAAAAATATTGCATAGGAAAAAATATATATATATATGTATATATAAATGTATGTATATGTATATTTTTGATTGATTAACAATGTATTAAAAATAGAGACTCAAAGATGAGAACATAGTCACAATTTTGTTGTTATATAAATTTTGTTGTTAAATTTATATAGAAGGACTAAAATATAATAATTCACAGTGCATGACAGTGTGAGCATATTTTCCACATTTAAGAACTACTCACTGAGCTGGTCATGGTGGTGCATGACTATAATCCTGCCTGCTCTGGAGGCTGAGGCTGGAGGATTGCATGTTTGAGGCTAGCCTCAGCAACTAAGCAAGGCCCTAAGCAACTTAGCAAAATCTTGCCTTAAAATAAAAAATAAAAAAGGCTGGGATGTAGTCTCAGTGATTACCTACCCCTGTGTTTAATCTGTAATACAACAAAATAAGAACAAGAACAAGAACAAACTCTACTAATCAAAATACATCATTTGGGATTATAACTCTAGAATAACATTTTTGGATAATTTAGAAACAAATATTGGAGGCCTCATTTGATCATATGGAGAACAGTAAACAGAAGTTCTATTTACCCAAGGGCCTTTCTCATGATTAAATAGGAATTATTTATCCAGAGCTTCTGAAATAAGGTATCCAATTAGGGTACCTGAAAACCCATCCTGATACTGACAGAGAAGAGTTGAGCATGGATGCTGAACGTAACCTTGGATTGGTGGAAAAGTTTCTAGGCATTCACTTTCAAAGCAGATCTTGTAAGCCATGATAATAACTAACAGCCTTGTTTTAGGTTTTGGTTCTTCAATATTCTGAAGATATTAGATCCAAATAAGTACAAAATGTACAGTAAAAGAATTTTATTTGGCTAAACAGTGTTAGGGAAAATAAATGAGTGGATTGCTCTTCATCCTCTTCAACAAATTTCAATTCAATAAAGTATTTCATTGAAGCTAAAGCAGCTATTTGTTATTACTCTATCTTCTGTTTATGATGTTAAAAATGAATTAAAATAGCTAGCTGCCTAGATGTCCACTAGAAATTCTGTTTCTTTAAACTACATGTTATAAAGAACGATTTTCTCACTTCAGTAAGTTCCTAGGACAATCATTTTTATACTTTTAAGTATAGGTGATTTATGTTCAAATATGAGTTAAAATGTTTGTGGGAAATTTTCCCTGGACAGTTAAAGCTTGACCATGAGGAGTCTTTTAAGGTCTTAATTAAGAGATTGGCTTGCATCATTTATGTACTTCCTAAATGTATATATATATCTCTACATATATCTCTATATATCTCTATATATTATGCAAATCTATTTTTCAGATATTCTAGGGAATTAAAAAATTCTCACACAAGTGAACTTGGAGAGTTTTGGAAAAACTCATTAGTAATTATAAATTTGTTAAACCCTTCTAGTTTTGAGCCTCATTTAAAAGCTTCTAGCTCAGCATTTGCTGGGTAGCACAGGAGGGTTGGTGCTGGTAGAGTGAACCTACAGTTCAGTCTGATTTTTATAATTTCTTTTGTTATGGTTTGTTTTAAAATTTGGTCTTGATATATTCCTTCAGAGTGGCCACAAGATAGCCACTCTCTAGGTGAGCCCTGACCAGGGCACAGGTGTGTGGCTGATGAGACACAAGGAGGAAGTAAATCCAAAACACACGAAGCAGAAGAAATTTATTACTCACAGGTCCCCAGGAAGTTAGGGTGGCTGATGGGAGGCCTGTGTGAATTTCAGAGGTGTCAGGGAGCTCAGTCAGTAGGTAAGGAGTAAGAATCAGAGAGAGAAAGGGAAAGATGGAGAAACCTGTGGGGATTTGCCCTATTGAAAACAGTGAGTGTAGGCCCTTTGGTATTCCTGTGAGGGCTGTGAATTGGCTGTTTTAAAGAAAACTCATGAAGGAGGGAATTATTTACATCACTTTGGTGTTGACCATTAGGCTTTAGCATGATCAGCAGGTGCCAGGTGTGCTGGGTTTTAAATCAACAGAATTGGGGATTAGCAGGTTACATTGCTAACAACCACATGGGAAGAGGGAGGAGAAGTATTTTTTTGTTTCCGGCAGCAGGGCAGCAAGGGTTATATCTGAAGCATAAAGTAGACCACTGTTACATTTCCACCTTATCAATTTCTATATTCCATGTCTCTGGAAAAATGGGCAACAACACCTCCAAGCTGCTTCCTGCTGAAAGGGGGCAAAGTTGGGGGAAGCACCCCAAACAAAGTCCTTGTTCTCTATCAGGTGGGATATAGACAATTAAGGGCATTCAACATCAGAGCAGTGCAGAGGTTCACAGTGGCAGATGGCAGGTGACTGGACAAGACATACGTAGGGCAGGGATCATGTTAAGTCAACAAGAAACAAGACAGCAGACAGCAAAGCATTACTTTTTTTTTTTCGGCCTGGAATTATGTTTTTTACAATTTTTTATTTGTTTTAATTAGTTATGCATAATAGTAGAATGCATTTTCTCTGATATGCAGATGCTTATTCACAATAAAGAGGGTTGTGCTAGGGAAGAATAGGTAGAGGGGATGAAGGGAGAGGAGGGGATATGGGGATAATAAGGATAATAGAAAGAAACAGACATTATTACCCTATGTTCACGTATGATTGCATGACTGATGTGATTCTACAACATGTATAATCAGAAAAATGAGAAATTATACCCAACTTATATATGATATATCAAAGCATTGCTTTTTTGTAAACAATTAGTACAAAAACAATTAGTAGTTCATCCAGTCTCTGAAAACCATGAGGATTGTAACTCATAATATTATCAGTGAGATTATCAGGAGGTTAGGAAGATTTGTAGGTCTATGAGATCAGACTCAAATGAACTCAGGACAAACTTACGACTTTAGAGTCCTTTGTGATCATTATTATTAGGTGCTCTCACACAAGAATGCTTCTCTTATCACCTCCAGATTTACTTAGCTTTGAAAGGACTGACACAAGTGCACATCTTAAGTTACATTGAAAAAAACATTGTTTTTCCTTTTTAATGTCCATGTAGGATTGTACTTAGACTGTACTCTCCTGCCAGGTGTTTAAGACAAAATTAGTCAAAACTGACCTTGTTCCTTTCTACTCTTAAGAGTCAGCTGAGATTCCTCAGATATCATTCTGGGAGACATAGGCGAACCCAGGAGGGGAAGATTTAACTTCCCAAAGGTTACTGAATCTGATTGAGTTTCAAGCAACTGATGTCAGACCTGAAACTGGATGCCAATTAGAACCTACATTGAAAACATTTATGACAATGATGGTGGGCATCACTTCTGTTTTTAGTTCATCCTTGCAGGAAACTTCCCAACATCACTTATTTTGCTTTGTTATGCTTGCAAATTTGAAACATGATCAAATGGGCTACATAGAAAACGAGATTTTCAAGAAACGTTTTCTGAACAGAATAGCCAGTTTCACTGATGGATTTTAAAAAATGGTGCCTCTGCTTTTACTCTTTCAGCTGATCACTGTATACATTATTCAGAACCCCCAGTCATGAAATTCTTGAAGCATCTCTTTGAGAGGCTAATATTTCATATTTTCTTGCACTTCTCAATCTGTGATTAATGTTCAAAGCGTGTACACACAATTCATATAAAACAAAAATAGTATGTGGGGAGTTTTCGGTAATCCAGAGATTTTCAAGTAATTGAGAGCTCTAAAAAAGGCTTTAGAAGCCAAACCTTGGACTCAATTTGTAGCAAGGGAATAGTGAGCTCTCCATTAAGGAGTCAGAAATGGAAAAACAAGGGAATCTTTATTATATAAAGAGGACTCAAGTCAATCCCAAAAGCAATATTTCTTTCTTAAGTTGAGTAACTCAACATTCTTAGAAGATATCTCTTCCTCTGTCCCACAACCTTCACACATATATATCCTGCTCTTTAGCCTTAGCAGTGAACTCTGTTATAATTAACTTCTCTTATGTATGAGTGAAATTAGAATCAGGCCTGAAATGAGCTTCAGGCCTCTGTATCCCGCCTCTTTTCTATGGAATTACCGAGGGACTACTGACTACTGGGCCATGGGAGAAGAATATATAAGGCATGATTTATTAACATGTGTCTACATGTATCTTATTATTATTTGCAAGTCTTAATGTTAAGTAGTCACTTCAAGTTTTATGGGATGTAATCCGGTACATGTAAATAAAACTCAAAGTTCTTAAAACAAAATCATAAAAGTAGCATATTGCTATCAAAGAGCAGATGTTTTGTGGTGTCAAGCTGAATATTTATGATCTTTGTGAAGTCAGTCACTGAAACTGACAACATAGAACAAATTATTTGAATATCTAAAGAGGGTAATTTCATTAGTTAGGTGTTGAGTCTTTGCAAACAAATAAAAATTAAACAGATTTTTTTTTTCTTTCTTAAGAAAGAAACCTCATACAAGACTACAGTAGAAAAATTCTACAATATATTCAACAGTTTTGATTTCTAGTGATGAGTGACCCATAACAACTACGTTAGACTTTTCTTAATTAAATTGTTAAATACTCCAATCTAAGTAACTGAAAGTTGGAAAATTTACTCTCAGTTTGACTCTTGCTAATTTGAATCCTCAACCAAAGTAATTTTAATGATTAAATTTAACATAAATATTTACTTAACAAACAACTGATTTCTTGGTCTTGGAAGAGTTTCTAGTTTGTTACGGCTCTTTTGTAGAAGGTCACATAAAGGAATTTGGTAATGTAACTTCTGATCACATCATTCTTAGCTTTTTTTTTTTTAACAGAAAGGATTATTCACCATTTTTCTCTTATGCAATGACACAGAAGTTCATAATTGAGTAGAACCATACATGAGGTCATGTAAATCCAAATGCTTAAATGAAACTTGAGCCTGGTATGCCACATCCCTAATGTGTTGTGTTGTTATTCTGTCTTTGTTAGAGACGTGTTAGTCTGATTTCTCTTCAGAGAGTTGTGTCATTTACAAGTTCACTCACTTAGACTGCTAATTTAGTGCCCACTATCTGACACATATAGTCCTGAGAAATTGAGATACCGTAGTGAACTCAACAAACATAATCCTTGACCATGTGAAATTTATAGACTTTAAAAAATATTATGTTAAATTCTACCTCTAGCATATACAGTTATGTTATCAGTTATGTTATATGTTGTCATATCCACCTTGTACTACCATCACTGAGAACACAACCAAGACATCTTTTGTTAACTGATTTTTAAACTGACAATGCTGTTATCAAATTTGAAAAATAAAAAAGAGTTTTGAAGATGAAAATTTGAACTATGAGTGTTTTAGATTGCCTGTGAAATATTTCAACGAAAACACACATGATTCCAAGTCAAAAACAGATGCACTGGAAGTTTTACCATTTTCTTTCCTCTGGTCCATTGCTTCATTAAAGCTCAGTGAGTAAAACTGATTGACAGGTAAAGTAATGTAAATGCAAATGCCTGAATCCACAATAGGGCAGCCCCTTTAGAAGGGAATTGATAGCTCTATAAATTCAGCACTAACTAAATACTTAGTCATGTATTGAGACTCACCCACAAAATACATTATTTTGTCCTTTGAAATGCTTTATTATTGTCTTACAGTTACTAACATTACTTTCTTAAAATGACATAAAATAGGTGTTGATAATCTGCAGGTTATATATAAGAAAGAACTCATTATATAATCTTATGAACTTGCAGACCAATTATTCTTTGAACCAAACCTTCTGCCACCAATAATAGAATGCGCCAGCCATATTTTCTTAATTGGCTCATGAATATGTTAAGAGACTAGAGTTATGATCCTTTGCATATTTATTAATTCTGCTTTCCTATTTATCTCAAAATATCAACTTTGACAGAGGAAGAACTTACATTGACTTGGATTACTTTTTAAATTCACAAATATTTTAGGTCTCAATTTGTCTCCGTAGTGTTTACATAATCTTAATCATTTTATTATTTAAAAATGGCCAGTATATTAGCCCTAGACCTGCTCATTATTTTATATTAATTCAAAACCTCCTTTTCAGTAGTTTGAAGTGCTGTATCAAAAGCATGTCTGTCAAGTAGATCCAGTTGCTGTAACTATCATTATACAAAATATTCTGTCAAAATTGTATAAACCAAACATCATTATAAACCAAACAGCCATTTTATTAGCATAGTTCTCTGTCAACACTAGGTACTACATATGTTCTGGTTGATACATATGGGTAAAAGAGTTCATCTGTGTGATACAAGAAGAATGTTGTCTGGAATATCTACATTTTCAATACAATGATCATCTTCTTGGTTTCTGACTAGGAAAAGCCAGAATAAGTATGGTAGCATTGTTGTCCTAGAGTAAAAGATGGATCATTATTAGAAGACGGGTTAGATAATGATGTAAGGCAAAACAGAAAGGATAGCAAAGTATCAATGCATGACCAGATCTAAGTAGGGAATTGAGTCTACCAAAGATTTTCCTGTTCTATAATTCCCTTTCAGTTGCAAGCACTATTGGTGTGTCTAGTTGTCAGAATTAAAAGACTGTTTCCTGAGGTATAATCCTACTTAGCATCAATCAATGGGAAACCATCCATATAGTAGGATCACAGTTTCTCCTAGTAATAATTGAGATATAAAAATTAGCTCTTGACTCTGTATGCTAGTACAGTTCTTCATAGTCTTTATTCCAGCCATAGGCATTCTTGAAAACTGGAAACATATATGCACCTTCTCTTTAGAAAAATGCACGCGCGCGCACACACACACACACACACACACCACGTGCACATAAAAAATTTTTGTAGACAATTTGAAAGACTTAAGTTCTTCCAGGTATCCAGCTCTAATTCTCCTTGGGGCTATGGATTCCAGGGTAAGAACTTCCAACACCAGAGAAAAAGGAAATTGATTTTATCAGTGCAGTCCATGTGTCAGATTATAATAAGTACTGTAGATGTACTATCTTATTTAATCCTTACAATAAGCCTGTGAGATAGTTTTATTGTCTCCATTTTTCTGACGAGCCGGTAAGCATCAGTGACTTGTCCATGGTTAAGCCACTCATAAATGAAGACCTTAAAATACTTACTAATCTGTTATAGGCACATGTTATTATATGGTCCCATTCTCTTCTTTCTTTTTTCCAACTTGTGAAGTTACTATTCCAAAATGGACATCCCAGATTCCAAGTTCTTAGCTTCTCACAGTGTTATTTGGTTTCCTCACTCTGCCTGTATTTGTTCATCCCTGCCTGCCCACTGGAAGCCCCTGTGAAGTGCCGTGGCTGGCCTTCTGTGCCATGTCATCTCTTCTAATCTACAAACTGCATGTACTCATCCATCCGCCCTCCCCCTACAACTTACCCCAAAGACTTAGTCCCACATCTGTTCCTAAGCCAATACTAACTGAGGCAGGAGGTAAACCACAGCATAGTCAGTTAAAATAAGTTATTTTAGCAAAAATTCACAAATCTTACATCCAACAGCTGGGCTCCTAAATGTCCATTTCTACTTGTCAGATGGAGAATCCAAGGTGCCTAGTGCCTAGTGTGTGCCTTTGTAAGCCCCTCTATAGTTTTAATCTCATGATACTCCCTATTGAACACATATGAAGACTTTATCTTGGAAATTAAATAAAAAGGAGTGAAGGTTCACTACCTTGAGAGTTAAAACTTTAGGTAGTGAACCAGAGCAGAGTTAAAGCAAAATTATAAAAGGTGCAATAAGAATGGTTCCCTTGCTAAGAAGATTGGGTTGTAACTTGATTTTCCATGCTCATTAATTTAAGTAAAGACTCGTCTAACAGAATAAGAGTTGGCCAGTGACATGAATATAGCAAAGGGAGAGTTGCATGGAGATAAATGTTGGCAGTGTTAACCCAGGGAGAGTTAAGGGAATGTATGCCACTAAATACACCTTTGAAACTCAGATGCCTTGCTTCCCAAGAAAGGTGAGGAGAGATGCGAGAAATTGCAGGCAACAGACAGCATGTTCTGAAGCCACACAGTAGAAGGCAATATTCCTATGGGAAAGTGAACATGTGCCCTGTTTTCTTACCATAATGCCATTAAACAATGTAGGCATCAAATCACCTTTCCATGCTCACTGAGTGACCTTCCCATTGTGATTTGGTTTTCTATGTATTTCTTTTCATAGGTAAGCGTCTGCAGCTCATATAACAAGCTGACGAATATCATTGATGTTTGTGAGTGATGTTTTCTAGATGACCAAATAAAGTGGTCTTTGGATGCTATTTGATACTTATTAACAACAAGTAAGTCTTTGCTTTTTGAGTGCTGTCCTTGGGCTGTGTGTGGACTTTGTCTGCATTGCAGCCTAGTAAATAGGAACATCGGGTGTCTGGGAACTTCCAGTGGACATTTCCTATGTGTCAGACTGCCCAGAGACTTTTTGAATTCCTATCCTGCTCTGTCACGTCCCACACAGCACCTGAGGCGGGTGTGAACTGTCAAGATGCCAATCAACCTGCTGACTGCAAGACATCATGAAGCAAGAGTCCACCCTTGAAACCTTATCCCTGCCTTTGATGTACCCCCTTAAATAAACCACTGGAGCCATCTTCTTCTGTCTAGTTCCAGCTCCTGTGGAGACTAAACCTATCAGGTTCTCTGTTTTTGAAAATATATTTCTCACTCTTTGTCTTTTGTTCTCCACTAATTATTCTAGACTTTAATTTCTCAGGTGGCTTACACCCTCCTCAGTAGGAAGAAGAACCCCCCCCAATAAGATGCTGGCCGTCACCCCTTATTTGCTGATGCCACTATTCTGCTCAGCATGGCAGTTACACTTACTAAATTTTTTGAGTCAGTGTGTACATGTCTCATCTACTCTTAGGCACATTTGAGTTAGGGTCATTCAGGTACTCATCACCTGTTTCTCTAAAGGGGAAGAAAGGGGAGCGTACATTTATTGCATAGGGCAGACCTTCTGCAGTGCTTGTCTGTTTCAGGCCTTTTCCAGGGAGGTCACACCCAATATAAGGGAGCCTTCTCTTCATGGCATCATGACCAATTTCACATTTCTAGATAGATTTTTCCATTGTCTGCTCTAAGGTAGGTCTGAGTTTGTCTTTTCTCCTGATTCCTAATTTGATTTAGTTCCTTGGCTTGTTATATGTATCCAGTCTCTTACTCTGCCACCATTCTGGCCATATGGATGCTATCCAGATGCTTGGAAACCTTAGCTTGCTTGAATCGATGATAAGCTGCCACTGCCTGTTCATGACTCTCCTATAACCTGTCTTTCCTTCAGACTCTTGGCTGAGGGTCTTTAATAGAGAGGAAAAAACTGGAAATGGTGTCTCCTGACTATGTGGTGTGACTGCCTTCTGGTGTCCACTATTTTAGGAAAGGTGTGCCGACACTGATACTGCCTCTGGGTTATGCCTGAAGTTTCTAGATCTATTGAAAATGTTCCTTGGACTGTTTGCCTGTACTCACTCAAGCCAGCATGTATGGTTTAGGTTAGATTTCTCAGCACTTGGTCCCACTTCCTTTCACTTAATGGTCAATGGTAGAAGATCTTAAATGTCAAGCCAAGAAATAAGTATATGCTTAAGTTGTGTCTTTTTGGCAAAGTGTGTTGACCCCTAAAGATTAATAAAGCAGAGAATGCAGATGAATTGAAAAAGAGAACATTTTTAGATGGGGACCAAGCAATCTAAAACAGGGTCAGCAATCTGTGAATTGTGAGCAGAATTTGACCTACCATTCATTTTTGTTACTTATTGGCATACAACTGTAGCCATTTATTTGCATATTATCTGTGGTGTCTTTTGCACTCCCATGGAAGAAGTGAGTGTTTGTAACAGTGTTTGTAATATACAAAAGCTAAAGAATTCTGTCCCTCGACAGGAAAAGTTTGGAGATCCCTGGTGACCAGGATGATTAAGTGAAAGGGGTTAGCAATAAGAATGAAAGAAGTAGTAACGAGGGGGCATTGAATAATGTTAGGGTCTGTAAACAAGTCAGGATGGCACCTGGCATTTTGCCAGAGGGAGTGGTTTGTGAAGTAACGCCATCGAGCCATTAAGTGTGGAGATTCCTTATTGGTTGACTGCTGTATCTAGTTTATGTTAATTAAGATAAGCTGTGTGGAATGTATATATACCCCTCCTGTCCTACAATAAACGGCTCCCACTCCTGCTGTATCAATCTACACAAGTTGCTCGTCACCCCCCGGTTATTTTGCTGCAGCCAGACTGTGGCAGAATAATTTTTATTACAAGTTCCAGATAAATGTCCAAGAGGTTTTTAAGTCTAAATCCATCTCAAGTTTCACATTTAACTGTCAAAAGAGTTTGTCAGTATGAGCTTTCATGTTCATGGTAAGAAAAAATAAAAATATCATACCTACTCTTCTGTTCTAATTTGTTAGAAAACAGTAAGATATTACTTTTGAAACACTGCTCATCTTTCATATGAAACCCTATTGTTTGGGAATAATAAGTATCCAATCAAGTCAATGGAAGGTGAAGTACAATAATTCCAGAAAAATGAGAGCAGAGGAAATGTCTCAAGTGTTTGGTGAAGTACAGCGTCGAACAAAGTGGGGAACTTTGTAGAATTGTAAGGAATGAGAGCAATAGGCATGCTTGAGTTCACTAAAGAAAAAAGAAAGCTTTCTGCAAAACTGGCTCAGTAAGAAGGTGAATAGATAGAAAGACATATTTCAGATTTCTATTATGTTAACAGCAATCCTCTTCACAATCCAATCCATTTCTCCTTTTGCTATGACCTTTCCCCTTCTACTTCATTAACATGCATTCTCTCAGGGGAGAGATGACATGGAATATAAAGGATGAAATGTCAGTACCTTGGATTCTGAGTTCCAAATAGACTCTTGAGACTCATAGCAGAGATAGAATCTTGAAAGCTGGGTCTTTTGACCTGTAAGGGTCAGAATATCGTATTTCTGAAAGGCTATGACTAGAAAACTTCTAGTTTCTACTATAAATAATTCCTTGGAAACACAGTATGCCTGGAGATCAGGTCAGGGTTGCCCAAGCTGGAGGATGTGACCTTGCTTTAAGAAACTTGTGTTGAAGAGGTGCCACTCCCATAGAATAACATGGAATGGAGCTGCAAGTGTGTGAGTTCTAGAACTTCCAGTACACATGGAGTAGGGAGATACTGAAAGGAACTGAGGAAGAGATAAGCCTTGTAGAGAAGCCCTGTGTTTAGTATGATCACTAAGACATGGAGTAGCAAGAGCCCCAGACGTTACCCATGCAGATGGGTTTCAGGAAAAGGCCACAGAGTTTTGAGAGAGTAGCTAATTGCTTTTCCTACCTCTCAAACAGAGTGGGACTGTAACTGGAAGAGAACTGGAAAATCTAAAGCCCTTGTTTCTGGAAAGAGTAAGATATAGAATCCATGCTTAATAAAAGAAGACTAGATAGCACATAGAATATCTCACTAAAGACCAATGAAAATAAATGCAGACTAAGCATAGGGTCAGATGATAGTGAAGGGCACCCATATCCCTCCCAGTGTGGTGCAGTTGGATTTCAACTAAAGACTGAATATGATTCTAGAGATAAAGGAGAAGAGAAAACTCAATCAACTGAAAAATTCTGATTTTTCTGAGAAAATTCTGAATGGGCTCTAAAAATTTAAGAGATTAAGAATTTAAGAGATTAAGTTCCTATCTGTAGAAAAAAATGATTATCTTGAGATTTAAAAAAACAATATTTAAAGTATGTAGCATAGATTTACACTCAGTTTATACTTGGCATTTGTATAACAAGTGAATTTCTAAAAACTGTTTGCCTTAGGTAGTAGGATTATGATCATGTTCTTATTTTTATATATTGCGTTATACATAATGATTTTTTTACAATGAATGTGTACTATTTTAATCAATATAAATGTTGTGTGTTCCCAAAGCATTGGGTTGGCTTTGAAGAAGAAAAAATAAATGTGCACAAATTACACAAAGAGAATATTGGTCATGTTTTCTTATATATGCTTCCCTAACTCCCAGTTTTGACTATATTCTGGGAAAGGGGACAGCATCACTCTCCTTGACTGTAGATACATGAAGGGGTCCTTCTCATTCAAGCAGGATAGTGGGGTGACACTGAGAATGCATGAGCAGTCCAGCAACCTGGGGAAGAGGCAGAATAGCTAAGGGGGTGCTTTTATTTCTGGGTTAGGTTAACACATGGATGAGAGAGAGAAAGAGACACACAGAGAGAAACACAATGGTCCTTATAGGTAAATCACACAATTCCCCGAGCATCGTGGCTGTCACAGACATTCTGATAACACCAAATAAGTTGCACTGATGAATCACCTGATTCTTGTATTCTTAGTGTCTAAAACAATGAAGAAAACTGGAATCTCATTTCAACATTTTTCAGATTTACACCTTTAATGCTCTCATTAAATAATGAGAAGAACCTTGAAACTGACCATGAGTTTCTTTTTATTGCCTAGTGGAGAACTGTTTTCCCTATAAGCCTAAAATGCCTTTATCAATATTAATTCTTTAGGTTATTGATGATGATGTGAAGAATTGATTGGTGTAATGAATAAAAATACTTTGAGGATATAAAAAATCTTTCACATGGGTGCTGAAGTGAATTGCTTATGTAGAACATTTGGTAGCACATGGAGAAAGCTGTTTAATAAAACCTAATCTTGCTATTTGTAAGTTGGTGTTTATTTATTTGGTACTGGAAATTGGACCCAGGAGCATTTTACTACTGCAATACATGTGCAGACCTTTTTGTTGTTGTTGTTTTTGCTTTGTTTTCTTAAGGTGAGGTCTCTCTAAGTTGAGGTTGCCTAGGGCCTTGTTAAGTGGCTGAGGCTGGCCTTACTTGAACTTAGGATCTACTGCCTCATCCTTTGGAGTCACTGGGAATATACATGTGGGCCACTGTACCCAACCATAAATTGATTTAATAATACATCCATTAAGTAGCATATACAAGTAATGACCTGTAACCTGTGCTTTTTGATAATTTATTAAAAATAAAAATCATACGTGTGAGGGATAGGAGATTAGATAATTCATTGGCATATATTTGCAAATATCCTGGGAGATGGAGAGGTTTATTCTTTCAAATAGGAGACCCAGGAAATACATAAACCAGTTATCATAAACCTGAATGGAAAGAAACTGGAATTGAGATGTTTTCTTTTTCTACCAAGTACATATTTCAGGTATAATTATTACCCAAAGGGGCTACATTGCATGGTTGATTTAAGGTAGCTGAACAAAAAGAATTTTATACTTCAAAGTTCAATAGGAATAAGCTATGACAATTTATGTCTTTACTGCCAAAGACTCAAAGAGCTTTAGGAAGTAGATGAGATAAAATGATAGTTCAAAATGTTTCAGTATTACTAATAAAATTGTCAAGATTGAAAACTAAGACTGTATATAATGGAACTGGCATAAACTTCAGAAGTAAAATACATAAAACCAGAGTTAGTAATTCATTTCTATCTCAACTAATTAATTGCTTCTATTTTATTAATCAAATTTAGTCTGTATTTTTTTCCTCTTTTTTCCCCTTTATTCCTAGATCACAGGTCAAAACTTAATGTCAGGTATATATATACAAATATAAACACCAATGACACCTTGTTAGGTAATTCTTTGGAAATGCAACTTTTGGCAGTGCACATTGATAGTAGATAGTTCTGTACCTAAAGCTTTGCTATATTATTAAGAAGTTTTTGCATTTAGTACAGTTAATAAGTTATCACTTGATCCTCAAAACAGCTCTGTCACTTAGGAGGTTGGTATTATTTGCATGGGATAAGTAAGGGAGTTGGGGACCAGCAATGTATACCTGGATTGCGTTAGAGCAAGACCAAGGAATTTCATTTTCTTTCAAGGAGAAACACTTAAGGGAGAGATGGATATTTATTTAAAGCTGAAGAACAAATTGTAAACTCATGTCCAAGCAAGGTCTAGAGGTGGAAGATTAAATGGTTTTGGATGTCTTCCAGTTATGTGTATAATTGTATAGATTTCCAGTTATTCTTGTTTTATCAAAATGGTGACTTGAGAAGCTTCACTAGGCTAGCTTCTGAGAAGTTAAAAAAATTCTAGACTCAAGGATCTACTCTAGATGTCATCTTCAACCATGTAGATAGATTTCACCCCTGCCTAAAAGCAAGAAAATCTTTACCATAAACTATAATGTATTATATTTGGTTGTTTCCTTTAAGATACAATTTAAGTACTGCTGTAAGAGCATCTGCTTTCTTATTCATCAAGTATTTACTGAACACCTACAATATGCCTGTGATATACCAGAAATTGGATTAGACCAGGCAGTAGAAAACAGCCTAATAAAAGAATAATCTGTGTTTTTCTGTTACTTTAAAGGGGGGAAGATCAATATGACACAAATAAATGATCAAGTTAATATACAATGAGAAACAATAGCTGTAATTAAAGAGAATGAAAGAGTATGATGGTTTAGGGAGATGTGTTAGATGCCAGATCAGTGAAAAGAGTGCTATTACATTTAAGATTTGAAGGAAAATTATGAATTATCCTGGGTGGGGAAAAAATTACCAGACACAGGTGGATAATAAAGCTAGAGGTGTAGGCAGCACCAAGTGATTGAGACACATGGTCCTGGCTGACAAATTTTATTCCTTTTCCTTGAGAAAATATTGAAAATTTTTAATTGGGCTGTTACCAGGCTAAATTAACATCTTTAATTTAATTATCAGAAGGAAAATAAATTGGAGGTGAATAAAAGAAGATGCAAGGAGTCTAAATCTAAGATGGTGGTGAACTCTACTGGAGCTATGGCTGGGAAGATAGTGCCATGAACCTATTTGAGATATATCAATATCACCATAAAATGAGTGTGCATGGCACATACCAATGATCATTGTTTTTCTAAGCTTTGATTCGTTAATAAGCAGAAATATTTTGGGGGTAAAATTCATAATCCATTATAATAGAGAAACACTATTTTTCCTGTAACTTTGCAGGTCTGATGTCAGATCTGTGGAAAGAAATTGAAAAAGAAATGCTGAAAGAATGAACTTCTCAAAAATTCTGGATGTCTGGGCTAGGGTTGTGGCTCAGTAGTAGAGTGCTCACCTCACACGTAGAAGGTACTGGATTCGATCCTCAGCATCACATAAAAATAAAGTAAAGGTATTGTGTCCATCTACAACTAAAAAAATATTTTAAAACAATTCTGGGTGTCTGACATAATGTTCACAAGAAGTGAGTCCTAGACTTGCTCAGTTTTGAGAATGCACAATTATGTACCCCGCAAACACCATGGTAAGGCCCATTCTGCTAGAGTGCTAGAAGACTAGACTTTTTCCATTTTTCAGGTGCTTTCTGAGTATCCCCAGGGAGAGCTGATGTACTCCCCAAGTCTCTTCTGTTGGTTACCTGCCACTTTAGTGCACCAGGGATCCCTAGGCCACAGCATGGCTTTGGTGCATATCACTCTGTGTGGTCTTGAGACTCTGACTGGTTCCATTTCCCCACTGCAGACTATATTCTCTGGCCTCAGATTCCCCATGGCGATAAGTGAGTCTATAATCCTTAAGAAGATTGTTCTGAAGGCTTGGGGATAACAGAAGAGATTTGCAATTCAGAGAGAATAAAACTGGAAACTATAAATAGCCATTCTCAGGCCACAACCTAAGCTCCTGCATCAAGGGTTACCCTTTCTCCCCAGCCTGTGGTCTACAGCCTGGGTACCTGCAGGTACAGAATAAAATTTCTTACTCTCAAACAACTCCCCTCCAGTTTTTCTTCCCCTAACTGGAGCTTACCTCAGGCACCAAAGAGAAAACAAATCTCAGGGTGAAAATTAAGGACAGGTGTGCAACTTGATCCCGAGCGAAGACCATCTTCATGTTATTCTGCAGAGTGCCTTAGCCTCTTGACCTTGGATCTCCTCATTGTTGCATTGGATTTTTGCTTTTTCTTTTCATCAGCCAAGGCAAGAAGATCCTAAAGCGATTGCTCTTGGAAAAAAAACAGCAATTGCCCTCCAGTGTAGTCTCAAACTTCAAAGGAACAGACACCTAATCCAAGTGTCAAACGTTCCTGAGTGTACATTAGTTTCCTAGGGGTCTATAACAAGTGCCATAAACCGGGTAGTTAGCTAAAACAACACAAATTTATTGTCTCGCAGTTCTGGAGACAATTCATCAAAATCTAGGAGACAAGAAGGTTGGCAGGATTGATTCTTCTGGGGCTGTGAGGAAGAATCCATCTATGCTTCCCATCCAGCTTCCGGAGGTTTGTGGCAATCTTTGGCTTCTAGTAATGTCATTCCAATTTCTGCCTTCTTCTTCACATGGCACTTTCCCAGTATGGCTTCACACTGTCTTCCTTCTGTTCAAGTCTCTGTGTCCAAATTTCCCCTTCTCATAAGGATGCTAGTCATAGTGGATTAGAGGCCCATCCTACTCCTCTGTGACTCCATTTTATCTAATTGCATCTGCAGACATTCTGTTTCCAAATGTGGTCACATTCTGATTTGCTGTGGGTCAGGACTTCAACATAAGAATGTTAGGGAACACAATTCAACCCTTAGCAGAGTCTTATCTCAATTGCCAAGCCTGTCACCTTAAGCAACAATGTGCCTAACAAATCACCAGGAACCACACCTTGAATACACTTGGCCTGGGTAGGAAGGTGACTTGGGGAAGGTGCTTTCCTCCCCTTGGTAACATCAATAAAGATACACATGCTGTTGATGGGGAGAGATGGTAGCCATTGGCAATCAAGTACATTTTTTCCCTTCTAATAACCTGATTATTCTATTTTGAATTATGTACAATCACCGTGAAATATATAGACAATAACAATTAGCACTTTATAACCCCAGATTTAAATGACTACAGTTTGAAAATATGCAGGAAAAAAAATCTATACTGACATGTACAGTTTTTTTGTCTTGTCATTACTCTGTAAACAATATAACAATTTGTGTAGCATTTACATTGTAATAGGTATTGTGAGTAATATGGAGGTGATGCAAAGTACATTGGAGATACATAGGCTGCATGAAATGCTATGCCATTTTTATATAAGGGACTTGAGCATCCATGGGCTTTGGTAAATGCAAGGGTAGAAGAGAGATGGGAGGTTCTGGAAACAATATGCTGTGGATACCAAGAGATGACTATCTTAGTAAATATAGAGGAGGGGGAAAAAACCAGAATCCCACCACCTAAAGTAACAAATACTTACAATGAATCATTATTTATTAAATATTGAAATCATTTTATATAAATTATTTGTTTTGCTTTTCCATTTTAGAATATTATGAACATCTTAAGATATGATAATGCTCTTTGGTGTCATTTTTTTTCAGTGACTAAATATATGCTATTTTTTTTTACCAGATATAATTTATTTAATTATTCTTCTCTGCTACTTAGATTATTTCTGTATTCGTATTAAAAATAACGAGGCAATGAAGGTTTTTGCACATAAATCTTGTGTGTATCTCTAATTATTTCTCTGGGTACATTCTTAGAAGTGGAGTCACAGGTCATATTTTTTAAGCTTTTGATATTTACTGCAAATACAACTTCCCCAAAGGGTGATTTATATGTTGCACAGTGTCAAATAATACTTATTTTGCTGATCCATTGCCAACAGTGGATAGATAGAACACAAAACCCAAAATGAGGAGTAAAATAGTTCATTGCTGTTCTATTTGCTTGTCTTCCTTTGTTGAACTTTTGTGGGGAACAGTCACATTTCTGTTTTTATGACTTGTCTTTCATGTTCTTTAACCATTTTTCAATTTGCGAGTTTTTGTTATTTTTTTCTCAATGATTTGTAAAAGTTCTTTATTTCTTATATGTAACATAATATGTCAAACTGTCACTTGCCTTTTAATTTCTAGAGTACAGAAATATAATTTTTATGCTATTGATGGTATCAGTCCTTTCTTTTATGATTTCTATATTTGATTTTATGCCTTGAAATTGACCTCTTTACTCAAAGATCAATTTTTAAAAATACATCTATGTTTTCTTCTTGTTTTTTTTTTTAATTTTTACACATTTAACTTTTTAGGCTGCCTAGAATTTATATTCTTGTATGAAATAAGGAAGGGACCCCAGATTTAATTCTTTTACACAAAGACCTTGACAAATAACTTTATCACTTGAAGCATACGTTACATAATCCTTTTTCAATGCTTTGAACTGCCATTTTTGTCACAGACCAAGTTCTTGATCTAGCAGACCTGAGTTTGGAGTTCTGCATTCTGTTCCATGGGGCGATCTGCCATGTGTCTTATCTTTATGATCATCCTTTTGCATCTAGATGTAGCTGAAGTATTCTTATAATTTTTTTTGAAGGGAAGATATTTGGGGGAAACAAAAAACACTCCTTGTTTCTTGTAGGAAGAAAAAAAATCCTTGATTATGAGTAGAAAAAAAGATTTATACCAATTTCCCCAACATTTCCACTATTCAGAGACCTGATGTTTGCTCATCCCTGGAGGAACTCTGATGCTGAGCTGCCCTTCACCTCTTAGAAATGAGCAGAAAGGTGATGGTCATGGGAGTGGTCATTTTGGGTGCAGGCAATAGGATGTGCATTGACTGTAGAGAATTTACAAACTACTAAAGAACTGTGAAACAGTGATCTGCTTTTTATTATCACCATGTACCAGGAAGTTTGAACAATGTTAATGATAAGATATTCCTCTCCTAGAGAATCTTTGGTTTGTCTAAGTTCCAAATAATCGTCATGGTTATTGTTGGGCTTTAATAACATATGCATGGCTTGAAAGTTGTACATTTCAGATTACTTGACTTTGAATAAACATTATATTCTCTACAGAAGATCATTCAGAGAATTCCAAATTATCATTTCTAACATAGGTGATTTAGCTACAAGTATTTGTTTCAAGTAAAAATTCGGAAAGTTTCACAACTATTCAAATCTGCTTGGAGAGTAGTTTTCCAGCTCTGGAGGAAGTAAGGCATTCCTGAATTTAAAGAGCAGATACAAACTGAACAAGAGAGCAGAGTGATCATGAATTGGAAGAGACAGAACATGATGAATTTAGGGGGGAAGCTATTTTAGTGGAAAGCTTTTGACTGCTGACAGATTTATTTGAGAACGATTCAATTGATCCTGAAGAAACAGAAATGTGGGTGGTATCCCAAGTTCCGGGATTTATTGTAAGAAGAGATTTTTATAAATCTCAACAATGCTTATCTGTATATTGAAGAATTTTTATTATTTATCTATCTGTTGCTTGATTTGAAGAGACTTTTTGAACTTAAAATTAATATAGTTTTTGACCAACTATGATCACCCATAGATCAATAAGGCTGTACAGCCAGTGAACATGAATATGTGAGAAAAATATTTTGAAGATGTTATTTACTACTTTGTAGAATTTAAGATCTGCAACAAAAACTTAACATTTTGTTGCTGTAATAGGGTAATAGATAGGTGTATGTGGCTTTTTTTTTTTTTTTTTTTTTTTTTTTTGGTACTGTGGATTGAACCAAGGGCCTTGTGCATAAAAGGCAAGCCTTCTAGCAACTGAACTATATCCCCAGTCCAGGTTTATGTTTTATTTCTGATTTTAGACACTACTTCATTACTTACTTTCCCTTTTGGTATTATAATATCCATTTGTTTTTAACAAATTGGACTTTTTAACACGTCCAATTGTATGACAAAGTTTAATAAAAGGGAATTTTCAAAATGTGGGTCTATTGTATTTTTTGGATATTATTGTAATTTTCTCCATTTCCCAATGATTACCAAAAATAATATTTATGGTTTTGATTTTGTGATTGAACCCAGGGCCTCGTGCATGGTAGGCAAGAGTGTTACCATTTAGCTACACCATTCCCTTGAAAGAATTTTGTAGTGTAGAGAAAGTGCTCTTTCCCAAGTTTGAAATATGCCAGGTGTGCTCCTGGCTCTAGGTAGCATCCTCTCTGGAGGAAAGCTGCCCCCACCGTCAGTGTGTCTGGCCATCATCTCTGAGAGGAGCCTGTATTGCTTCATATGCTCTGTACCTGGCCAAGACCTGCTTTCACCCTACTTGTGTAAAGAATCTAGGGACATTTCTGCAGTGTCTCATCTCCTTTATAAACTTTCCAGGCATGTTAGAGAGTCAAATGCTTTCTGTAAGCCAGACTCATAGTCTCAAAGTTTCTGGGGTACAGAAGGCCTTCTTCCTAGTTTCCAGCGCTATTGCATGTTTCAACCACCTTCCTTCCAATTTTACATTTTATAGTTGCCTTTTCAATGTCTTAGCTGAAAGTCTCACAGTGACCATTAACAACAGTGGAGAGGGCATAGGAAGCGGGAGAGAGATTAGTTCCAATGTCAAACGTTCCGGGTAACTGAGTAAGTGTCCATCCATGAGGGGTGGGCAGAAGGGGTGTCCTTCTGAGGCATAGGGAGAAAGTGGCTCCTCTTTGGAGTGATCCTTAAGTCTCCCTTGTTATTTCTATCTCTGGTAATAAGAATCCTGGGTCTGAAGGGAGTAATTGGAATGCATTCTCTTTGATAAAATATGCACAGAATTTTAGACTTAGAGCTCAGAGTGTAAGCCCTTCATTTTATAGATAAAAAAAGTTAAATCTCAGAGGAGCCAAGAGGTTTGAGTTAATTCCTTAAGGTAGTTGGTAGAAGAATTGCAAGCAGAACTCAGACATACTTACTCCTAACCAGGGAAATTTTCTAATTTGGATGTGGGTGTGTTCCTTTTGACCTTTCTCTTAACCTTTCACTGCAATTCCAGCTTCCTGGTTGTTGTGAGTATTAAAGCATGATCATATGTATTAAGAATGTGTCTAAGCCTCTTAAAGTCCTAAAAAAAAAAAAAAAGTTTGGCCGACTTACAGCTTTTTTAATAAATGTTCCAGATGATCGAGGTTTTTAAAGGATGTAAATTATGCCTTTTTGTGTAGTTCTGTACAGAGCACAGCCTTTTAAAATTTTTTTTCCTCTGAGAGTGATATTGACATACTTCTGCTCCAATGAACTAATGTTCTCATCTCAGATGACTTCTTTGGCAGGACTAAAAATGAACATGTTAATGAGCAAAGAAACCTGGGAAGAGCTCGACACAGGGAATGGCAGAATGTCTTACAAGTTCAAGAGTCAAATACTTGTGCCTCATTTTTTTTTTTTTACCTTAAAAGAAAGCATTCAGCATCGGCATAATTACCTTAAACACATAGGCAATTGTCCATGATCGTCACCTCTCCCCATGTTCTACTTGTCCACTTGAAATTTGCCAGTCTTTTCATGAGTTTCTGCTCTATTCATTCATTCATTCATTCATTCATTCATGTAAACAGGTATTTATTGAAATCTTATTTTGTGCTTGCTCTGTGGTTACAACAATGAATATGGTATGAGTGTGGTCTAGAGAGAGAAGCAGACCATATAAACATAAATTTTCATAAACATAAATTATTAAAACACTAAGGTAGCAGAACGAGGGCATTAGACCACCAAGGAAAACAAAATTTAATGAAACTTGAAACGGTTAAATCTTCCAATATTAAGCATTATGTTACAAATATTTATTGATATATATATTTTTTTACTTCAAAAAATATTTATTGAAGGATTTAAGTGAGACCAAAAGTTTTAAAATCACCTTTGGTGGAATCTAATACTTCCATACTTCAGGCATGTAATAAATTTTGTGGTTTTTTTGTTTGTTTTTTTTTACTGTTAGAAAAAAAGGAAAGAAGGAAAAATTATTTTTGTAGACTATCAACTCAAAGCTTATTCTATTCAGACTAAAGATATTGAAGATTGCTTTTCTTCTAACTTATTTGGAATTTCTCTTTATTAATTTTTCACTTTGTGAATGTGATTCTGGTTTCTTTGACTTGGGAACAATACATAAGGAGCTGCATTCTAAATATCCTAAGTTTCTCATTATTAATATATTGCTGATTGAAATAGAGAAAGTTGAGATGGAATCTTGGGAAATATCAGCAATATGATCAATAATCATTATTAGTAATCAACAGTTCCATGATGAGTCACAGACTGTCAATTGACAGGGATTTGAAAATAGGGACATTATGAATGCATAGCAGATAGACATATTAGAGGAAATAGAAAGCATTTTTATAAGGGGTTCTTTTATTAAAGCCAATGATTTTTTAAGCATATGAAAATATTTTTTTCTCTAATAGGATGTTTTTGGTTTCCTTTTAAAATTTTTTATTGGTTCTTTCTAGCTACACATGACGGTAGAATATATTTTGACCTATTATACATACATGGAGCATAATTTTTTATTTTGGATGTTGTACATGATGTGGAGTTATACTGGTTGTGTATTCATATAGGAACATAGGAAAGTTATGTCTTTTTATTCTACTGTCTTTCCCATTTTCATCCTCCATCTCCCCCACATTTCTCCCTGTCCAATCCAGTGAGCCTTGCCCCTCAGCCCTGGCCTATTGGGAATCAGCATTCACATATCAGAGAGAACATTTGGCCTTGGTTGGCTTATTTCACTTAGCATGAGAGTCTACAGTTCCATCCATTAAATTCTTATTTATTTATTTAAAAATGTTTTTTAATTATATACAATACCAGAATGTATCTTGACATAGTCACAGTAACATGAGACATGACCTGCTTCAATTAGTCCCTGCACTACCCCTTCCCTGTTTTCTCTCCTTCCCCTCCACCAATCTCTCCTCAATTCCTTTACAGCTTACTTTTTCTTTTTTTTAAATTAGTATTCTGTGGATACACCTGATGCTGAGACCCACTGTACCACATTCCTGCATGCATATATGAAAGTTTGGTCAGATTCATTCCACTATTCTTCCCTCTTCCCAATCTTCCTTCTTCCTCCTCAATCCCCTTTGTCTACCCTACTGATCTTTCCTCTATTTTGATGAAATTCCCTCTCCCTTTTTTTCCCCTTTCCCTCTCTTTTTTTCACCCCTCTCCCCCATTTTGGACAGCTTCCACATATGAGAGAAAACATTAAATCTTTGACTTTTGGGTACTGGCTTATTTCACTTAGCATGATAGTCTCCTGTTTCATCCATTTACTAGCAAATTCCATAGTGTCATTCTTCTTTATGGCTGAGTAATACTCCATTGAATATGTGTGTGTGTGTGTGTGTGTGTGTGTGTGTGTGTGTATGTATGTATGTATAGATAGATCAATAGAGACATATATACATGCATTTTCTTTATTCACTCATCTGTTGAAGGACACCTAGGTAGTAGCTATAGCTTGGCTATTGTGAATTTTGCTACTATAAACATTGATGTGGTTGTACCACTTTAGTGTGTTAATTTTAAATCTTCTGGATATGTACTGAGAAGTAGGATATCTGGGTCATATGGTGTTTCCATTTCTAGGTTTTTGAGGAATACTACTTTTGAGTGATTTAACTAATTTACAGTCCTACCAACAATGTGTAAGTGTACTCCCCTACCAATCTCGCCAATATTTATTTTTATTTGTATTATTGATAATTGCCATTATGATTGGAGTAAGATGATTTGCATTTCCCTCATTGGTAGAGATGTTGGACATTTTTTCATGTATTTGTTGACCATTTGTATTTCTTCTTTTGAGATTGTTTAGTTCATTTGTCTGTTTATTGAATGGGTTATTTGTTTATTTTTTTGTTAAGTTGTTTTGAGTTCTTTGTATATTCTAGATATTAATGCCCTGAGGAGCAAGTGGCAAAGATTTTCTCCCGTGCTGTAGGCTCTCTCTTCACATTCATAATTATAAAACAAATAATCTTGACTGATGCACTAAATGACTTGCTGTTCCTAGAGATAGTATATAAAGTGTATCTCCAGCTTGACAGAAATATGAAAAAGTAAATAATTAGTGTTGTTACCTTCAATAATGAGGACCAGAGGGGAATTACACAATGCTCAATTATGAACTAATAAAAAAGAGAGCATCATTTTATGATGAAGAGATAATTCCTTTCTGTGGGTGAATTCCAATAATGAATTCCAAGAACACACAACGTTAATGTAGATGAATAAGAAACACCAGAAAGTAAAAAAGACTAAAAATTACCAGACAAATTAAAAAATGTGACAATAAAGGTAGGAGGCTAAGAGACAAATAAAGCCAAGGAAAGATAAATAAGAGTACTCAAAAGCCATGGTGTGTCCCTACTGGGTACGAGATGTATGAATCCGCTCAGCGATGAAGACAACAGGAACACTCGAGACAGCAGAGAGTCCTGTGGATGCAATTATTCAAAAATATAGTTAGTGAATGAAAGTTTTTAAGGCAAATGTGTTATAACTACAGACTATTAGAAATGAGTGAGATTAACTTGAAAAATTTAGACTATGAATTCAAACCTCTAGTTGTTCTTAAATCATTAAAGCAGAAGATAAATGAGATTTTATTTATGGTCAAACCTTAAATTCTATTTTTTTTTTTTGAGGTCTGGATGCAGAAAAAATAGATAAGATTTTGGGACTCGTTAAGGAAGCCTACTTCTTATAACCCTTGAGCAAGTTTATCATACCACGCAGCATGCCTGATGATGGATGAGGTCAAAGAGAAAGTGAGAAGACTGTTGCCCAGGCCCTTGACTGTCCGGTTATCTCTGCTTTTCATCAGCCCACTTACAATACACATAAACACGCCATCCACAGACTTCATTTCTTCTCTTCCTGTGGCAGCGTAGAGTCCTATCAGTTGGATAGATACAAAACAAAGATTGTCACTGTAACAAATGTTATAACATATAGTATATTTAAAAGAACAGTGGATATATCAAAAAAAATAATTAGAGGTGATAACATGTGTCAGTCACTGCCGATGACCTTTATTAAATCCTGCAACCTTCATAACAGCCTGAGAATGAGGTGCCATTTTTAAATGAAGAAATGGAAACAAAAAAAAAAAGGAAAAAGAATGCCTCTCATCACACGGCTGACAAGAGGGACCAGGGACCAGGATGCAAACCCAGGCCATGTGACTTCACCTCGTGCCACCTCAACACCACTTTGATGTGGGCAAAAATGAAATAAGCAGTGAGCAATGTTTTCATAAGTGTTTATCCATTAGTTAAAAATATGGAACAAAGCCAGGTGAGGTGGTGCACCACTCGCCTGTAATCCCAGCAGTTTGGGAGGCTGAGGCAGGAGGATCACAAGGACAAATCTCAGCAGATTAGCAAGGTATTAGAACTCAGCGAGACCCTGTCTCTAAATAGCATTAAAAAAGGTCTGGGGAATATGGCTCAGTGGTTAAGCACCCCTGGGTTCACTCCCTGGTACAAAACAAAAAACAAATAACAAAAAAAAAAACGGAACAATGTAGATGGAATTCCCTTTAATTTCGTTGTTTGAAAATAACTGGATCCTCTCTGCTAATTCAGTGCTTAGATTTTTTGTTTCACCTCTCACATCATTCATTTCTTCTAAAACCTGGACATTTTGCATCCATTTTAGAAATTCTCCAAAAAGAGTTCATGAAAAATGTGGAATTAGAATACAACCTACCTGTGCCAGTGAGACCTAGGTGCCCCAGTTAAAAACCAGTGAAGCAGTTCGTACACACAGGGTTTATTCTTTCATGTAAACAACAACAACAAAGTTCCCAGAAAGTCTGGAGAAAGCACAAAATCATTAGAGACCCAGGATCTTTAGTCTTTCTGCTCTTGTTGGTTGTCTTCCATCTGCAAGATAATTGCACTGCCTAAGAACACTGCAGGAATTCCATCTGCTTCCCTGGGAGGGAGAAGGAGGGGGAGAGGAGAAGAAGGGGCAGAGGGTGAACTCAACTAGCATTTTCTCCTTGACCAGAAGTTAGTTATATGGTGGCCTCATCTAACTGCAAAGAATGCTGGGAAACCTAGGCTTTTATTTTTATTTTTTAATTTATATGCTGTGCTGGGAATCAAACCCAGTTACTCACTCATGCTGGGCAAGCACTCTACCACTGAGCTATAACCCCAGCCTGAAATCTAGGCTTTTAGCTGGACCATTTCCACAGGGAATAAATCTAGAGTTCTGTTATTAAGGTGGACAGTGAGTATGGATGTTGTTGGAAAGAATTAACAGCTTTTACCATCGGGACATCAATAAACTTATTGGAACCCAGAGTGCCATACAAAGAAGACTGGGAATCACTGAAATCCACTCTAAACTTTTCTAAAAGAGTAAATAGGAGGCAACTGGATTAGGTGTATTTGTTATCAATTATAATGGATCGACTTTTTTAAATTATTGGGGTTCAAACTACCTAAGTCCTATATTTAGGACTTAATAGGAAACCAGTACTTTATAGTTTGTTTTAGAAATGAAAGCCCTGGTTTAATTTCTCTACGTCTATATTTCCTAAAATCTATCAGACAAGGACGCAGCCCTCTCATTCTGCTCCTCAGGGTGGGACACACAATGGCTTAGATGCAAGGAGAGAATCTCTCTTCCTTTCCTTTGTTTTCTTTGTCTTAAACCTTCATCTCTGAGTACCACCATATAGTGGAGATGCACACCAGAGAAATCTTCAGACTATTGCACTCCATTTTTTTAAAATCTCACTTCAAATTATAGAAATGGAGTTGATAGATAAGGGCATTTTCATAAACACTTTACTTCTATGTTCCAATGGATGCTGATGAGAGAACATATGTACCCACAGCCATATTCACAAACATTTATAACCTCCAGCAACTATAAAGTCTCATCTGTTGTATAAAGAAAGGCTCTGTTCCCAGTGCCATTTGCCAGCGGACGCTGATCACTTGACAGTTATATTTAAAGACAGCAGGCTTCTGACTCCGAATCCTATGCACTAAACACCTGTTCCCTGTCAGGCAATGTGGATGGCATTTTTCTAAGAGACCTTGTTATTTTGTTGGGATGGTCCTTCACTCCATGAACCTCATAAAAAGTAGTCAGTGGATCGTGTGAAATTTCAACAGGCTCAAAATCGGAAGCAGAGCCCTACAAAGCTCTTGACAGGTGAAACAGTCACAGAATGGCCCAAGTTTGCCAACAGACAAAATGTCTTTAGCTGCCCCAGCCCCAGTCCTTCTGCCATGAGACACCAGCATCCTCTGATACTATTGTTGGCGTATTATTATGACATTGTGTCTGGCTTTCAGGTTCTTTGAAAAAACAAGAAGCATATGGTTATAAATGTTATCCATGTTTATTGTAGTAAATTGTAAGTGTATAAAAAATGACATAGACATGCACACACATTTAAATCTTCAAGAACAGCAAGCTGAAAAGTTAGGCCCCAAAGTTTTAAAGATGCTGGTAAAAGACATGAAACTCCTGGGGCAAAGATAAGGGACAATTCATTACTGTAGTGCAGTACTAGCATGTTTTGAAGGAGTCCCTGAGACTCAATTCCCAGAGGGTGACACAAATAGGGCCCACTGCCATCTGTGCACACAGTAGGTTTTATTAGAGAAGAGCAACACTGAGCTTGAATTTTGTCTTGGAGGGAGACCATGTCTTTATTAAACTGGACAATAATCCAACCTACCCTCTGTTTTCCAATAAAATACCGAGTCTGTTCCTCTATATGCAAAATAAAAGTAATTCAAAAATCCATGAAAATCTGTCTTCCAACACACATGAAAAATCACTTAGAGGGAAGGAAAAATACTGGCTTCTTGAGTGTATGTGTTTGGACAAACATGTATTTATTAAAACTGTAAAATCCTTAGTAATATGTTCACAGTTTATAGTAATACTATTTTATAACTATAAATGTATAAATTGTGCTTTTTGCTCCATAATTCTATGGGTTGTGGTGTTCCAAAATACAGACTTACTTACTAATTAAGAAAAATAAGCAAATTTCCTATTTGGGTACATTGATAAAAATATTCTAAAATTATGACTAGTATAAGCAATATCCAATTAAATATTTTGAACATAAATTTTAATGTGTAGTAAACATGATGATTCCCTTAGAATAAATTCTGAAATTGGTGTTTCTAGGAAAATGGTGTTTTTGGAGCTTTTAATAAATCTTGCCAAAGTATTCTAAGAAAAGATTGCACCAGTTGGCACGAAGTCATTAGCAAAGTATGAAGGAATTTCCTTTTTTTATGGAGACACTTTAGTTTCAAAATGAATGTAACATTAAAGTAGTATTTGTGATTGCAATCATTAAATCAACAATTGATGTTTACAAACAAACACAAGTGAACACTAGTTTCTTTCCTGTGTTATGCCGTGAGTGATTCCCTGTCAATACTAGTCAGAGTTCACAATAATCAGTGTTTGAATCCACAGGCCTCAATCAAGAGAGGCCTGTGGATGCTGCTCCAAATCACCTTCTAATTTATTTTAGGAAGTAAAAAAAAAGTGCTAAGCCAGATCTTAGGTACAAGAAAACCAAAATAGTTTCCTACATTGTAGGAATTTACGATGTAGAATTTGCAGTGCATAAAAATGTACCATTATGCTCTGCATCTGAAAATGTACTTTTTGTATGGAATTAACTCAGACCACACACACACACACACACACACACACACACACACACATCACATACACACACACACGAACACACACACCCCAGTATATGTTAGATTGCTTCACTTAAATCAGCATTTATATAATTTTTTTGTTATCAAATTTTAAAAGGCCTTCATTTACCCATCAGCTTATTCACCTAACAAATTTTTTTCAGCTTCCTTTCTTTCCTGTATCCTTCCTTTCCTTTTTTCCTTTGTCTCTCAATTCTAGTTGTTCCCAAGGAACAGCTAGAACAATATGCTTCTCTAATTGGGATTTTTCAGAGCTTAACATAAAACAGCTCTTCCTCACCCCTGTAAGTTTAGGACCCTAGGAGTCAGGCAAATGAGCATCAAATTACCCACTGGATTATTTATACAGTTCTCTGAAGAATGCGATTTGAGATATGCTCACATTTTACCCCAGAATTGAATTTACTTAGTCATAGCTTGAGTTAGAAAATCCTGGGCTTTATCAGCAGGGTTCTCCTAGAAATCTGAAAGCTTCAAGGAAGAGAGAGTGTGTGTTTCCTAAGGTGGAGCTGGTGTCCTGTTTTAACTTACCAGTTAAATGTTTTTATTTTTCAGTGACAATTAACCTTTTTTTTTTTTTCTCACAGTACTGGGGATTGAACCCAGGAGTGCTGCAACCCTGAACTATACCCCTGCCACCCTTTTTATTTTTTATTGACACAGAACATTGCTTAGTTGCCTGGTGTCCCTGTGGGTGTTGGCTTCTAAATTCCCTCATCAGCAGACACAAGGGCAAAAGGAGGGATGAATCGGGAGAAGTTTATCTGTAGCTGCTGAGTTATGCTTGGATAGGAGCAAGAATTTCTGCAGGGTGATTGCACAGTAGGATAATTATAGATAACAAAAAAATGTACTGTGTACTTAAAAAATTAGATTTAGAATGTTTTCATCATAAAAGGAAGATAAATGTTTGAGGAAGATAAATGTTATGTTTCATCATAAAAGGAAGATAAATGTTTATATATATATATATATATTTAACCTGTGCAATGCATACAGGTATGGTAACATGACATAGTACTCACATCAATATGTACAGTTTAATGTTTTTGTTTATCAGTTAAAATTAAACTATTTTCACAGTACTAGGGATTGAATCCAGGAGTGCTCCAACACTGAGATATACTCCCAACCCTTTCTCTTTTTTATTGATATAGAGCATTGCTTAGTTGCCCAAGCTGACTTCAAGGTTGTGATCCTCCTGCTTCAGCCTCCCAAGTAGCTGGGATTACAGGCATGTGCCACCATGCCTAGATAAAATCAATTTAAATAATAATAATTTTTAAAAATGAAAATAAAGGGAGAGGCTTTGGTGACCACTTTTGGGTGTTCTTCCTCCTTGAAACAAAAGAGAGGAGAGAGTTGAATGGGCCAGCCTCAGGCTCATGAGGTGTGATGGGAGAGAAGGATTTTAGAGATCTCTTTATCCGAGCTGTACATTTGATGAAACAGGAAAAAAAAAAAAAAAAAAAAAGGCGTGGGGTCGGGGGAGAGTGTACTGCCCAAGTTTTCCAAATGAGAGAATGGAGTATCATTAAAACCAGGACTTAGATGCCAATTTTCATGGAGGTCAGTACAATAATATTCAATGAAGTGTTTGGCAATCTGGTGAATGTCAATCTGCATTTAAAAAATAAAGTCAAGGTTTGAGATTAGCAAAATTTTTGTTCACCACTCTGTTTTTTTTTTTTTTTTTTAGAAATTAGTAATAACTGTCTTTCATACTCATGATTTATATTTAAAGTATTTACAGAGTGAATTTTTTTTTTAATCCTTGCTTGTCTTTTTGGAGAAGTGGAAATTTATTTTACAAGGAACTTAAATTTATATTATTTCAGAATACAATGCTTTAGGATTAATATAGTTGAAACTTGGCCAAGGAAGGGAGAGTGGAGGCTGAAGGTCAGGGGCTAAATTCCACAGCCTTGACCTTTTTGGCAAGCCGATTCACTACTCTTTGTACTTTGGAGGAAGAAACTTTGCAAATGGAGGAGCATATAGACAGCAAGCTTGGATAACAGCTTTTGAAGAATCCACAGTAAAGTGGAGAAATTGACTAAACTGCCCTATGATTTTTATTTAATGATTTTGTATTGCACTGGGAGAGAGAGGCAGTTTCTCAAAAGTTCTCTGTTCAGAGGGGAGGAGGGTGTGGTGCAGTAAAACAGCGATAGAAGTAATGCCTATTGTTTATGGTTGTTTGCTATTTTCTATGTTTCCTACACACACTTGCACAAACACAAGCGTGAAAAGAATGGCAAAGGAACAAAAGAGAGCAAAGATCATCTTGGGATTATCCTATAAAACAGACACTGCATCAGAGGAGAAAATGACTGGCAATCAAACCCCTGAGTGACTCTCCAGTGCCTTTAATTCTCCTCTAATCAAAGAGCAGCACACGGTTGTGAGATATGGCCAGAGCAGGGGAGATTATGCAGAGAGTGACTTCATTCAGAGAGATCTTGGCACAATTCCTAACCTCTTAGCCTGAGGGAGAATTTCTTAAATTTTATTTGTGTTCTTCACCTGAGAGAATTGATGCCTTCAAGAGAGCACAAGACAGAGGCTAAACAGACATGCAATAAAATTATCCTCCTTGGATGGGTCAGGAGCTGCCTGATAACTTAGTCTACGCCTACATCAATCAGAGAGCAGCAGGGGCGTCCACAGTCAAGGAGAGCTGAAGGTGGCTGGGCTTACAGCTGCAGATCTTCTTAAATAAAGGTACAGAAGGCAGACCCTCCAAAAGGAAACCAGATATCCAACTGTGAATAACAACCTCTGTTTATTGTTCCATATAGTTTGCAACTTTTACAATAAGCATGTTTATTTTTCCTAAATAAATAGCAAAAAATAAACTAATAAAGATAGGATCAGTTTTTACCGAATACCCTATGAGAAAGCCATGTTTTTTCCCTGGACTTTTATAAAGATTGCAAGTGTGTGTGTCTTTCTTTCTTTCTTTCTTTCTTTCTTTCTTTCTTTCTTTCTTTCTTTCTTTCTTTCTTTCTTAAAATGCTTTGTGCATTCAAACTGATCAGTGAGCTCATGCACCTGGATAAACAGATAAGCAAATATTAAATTTCATGTCACCATTTTTGCTATTACTAATTTTAGAAATCCAGGCTTATGAAATGTATTCCAGCCAAGTTTTACGGAAATCAGGCTATCTTGTGGTCATCAGGATTTATGGAACTTTGTCCAATACCCTCAACTGGATTAGATTTTAGCTCTGCAAAGTCTTATCTCTTAAGCGCTAGGACCTGAAATTAAATTATAAATTGATACTATCAACAGCAGAAATGTTATCTTGAGTCGGGAAGGCCAGAAGGCTGATTGAATCGCATTCATCACAGATGCACTTTGCTGGTGATGGCTGCGTTTGGGTGTGAGCGTACATTAAGTGTTAAAACCAGAGGGCTGGATAGCACACTGTGCTTATGGGAGTGGCAGGGAAAGCTCTGTGGTTCTATAAGCCAGTTAACTCTGCTTTGTTTAGTGATGACTGAGGATCCTATACAGAAGTTTCATTTCCCATGGATGATCCCAATCATAGAATCAATTTTATGCCTAGAAAAACTTAAAGCTACCTTTTTTATAGTTTTATAAAGATAAAAAACAATGTAATCGAATAAAATGATAAATCCTTCGATGTACTTCTAGGCTTCCTTTGAGATTCCACAGTGAACTGCCATGCCTGTGGTCTCCTCCTCAGGAATTTCTATGCCCTGTTCCACTTGATTCAGAAATACTGGCATTTGTGAACTAGACCTAGAACAAATACTAGCTAAACCCCAACCATCTATAAAACAGTCAGGGGCCTCAATGAGGAGGCCCACCAGGAAGGTTGGGTCCCCAAACTAAGTGGCAAGTTTGGTAAGAATCTCTCCTTTGGGACGGTTAAGGGTAAAATACCCACAAAGACACAAACACATGAGTGGACAAAAATGGAGCTTTGCACAGAAAAATGATAGCAAGGAAAATGAATGATCCAGTAGAAATGATGAGGTAGCAGGTATCGTGGACAAGGAAGAATCTCGATGCAGATAGCGGAGCAGAGAATATTTCAGCAGAAGCAACCAGAGCGCAGCAAGAAGAAACAGAGGACCGTTGAGTAACCATGCTGAGTGATGCAGAAGGGAAGCTGCTGCTGGGAGGATAAAATGAAATAGCATGGTCTTTACAGCCAGGTTATAAACTGAACGGCAGTGCTTTCCTCCACTATACCCGAGTTTTCATTGTGTGAGGATTATGAAAATTATTCTACATTTTTGGAAGCCTGACTATGCAGCTGTTTCTGAACTATTTTACTTATTCATGAAACCTTATAATAAAACCCCATCACTGGAGGTACCGGAGGAGACTTTGCTCTTATCTGAAAGGTCCTAACACCCACACATTATTTGCATTAATAAAGGCATTCTTTGCCCTTTGGGATTAGTTTTATTTTATTTTTTTGTACAGGGGATTGAACCAGCCAGTGCTTTGCCACTGAGGTGTATCTCCAGCCCTCTTTATTTATTTATTTATTTTTTATTTTGAGACAGGTCTCACTAAGTTACTTAGGGCCTTCCTCATTTGCTGAGGCTTGTTCTTAAACTTGTAATCCTCTTGCATCAGCCTCCTGAGTCTCTGGGATTACAGGCATGCACCATCGTACCTGGCTTGCCTTGGAGTTAGTTTTTTTTCTTTCTTTCTTTCTTTTTTTGGGTACTGGGGATTGAACTCAGAGACACACAACCACTGAGTCACATTCCAGCCTTATTTTGTATTTTAATTAGGGACAAGGACTCACTGAGTTGCCTCAGCATTGCTGAAGCTGGCTCTGAACTTGAGATTCTCCTGCTTCAGCCGCCCAAGCTGCTGGAATTATAAGAGTGTGCCACCGGAACTGTCTAGAATTGATTTTTAAGTCCCAGATCCTACCAGTTTTTAGTTTTTAAGTCCAAAATTTCTACCAGTCTACAATTGTCATTAACTTCTGCCTCTGTTTGGGGTGCTATTCAATCATTGGTAAACAACAACCTTATCAATGGCCTAAAATTAATTCAAGATGTTATTTTGAAAATTCCATTCAGATTTGCCATATATATGAAGAGATGTACATTGTACTTGAGCATGGGAGTGGCAGGGAAAGCTCTTGGCTTTAAAATATTATATAACCAGATTATTTGATACTTGTCCTTAAGATTGTATTTGGAAATGATTTCATAAAGTAATACACAGTGTATTCATATGTGTAGGTAGGTTTCTGGAACAGAAATGTTTAAGACAGATTAATACCTAATTTACTGATTATGCTTTTGCATTGCTCCATGGGAAAGGTATTGGAATCCAAAGCAGGTTATTGTGTCAGTCTTTGTTCATGAGGTTCATCAAAACTTTTTCCCACTGTGTATTATTTGAAGGCTAAATTTAATTCTTTAGGGACTCATGTACATAAAGTATGATGGAACTCAGTCAAGAAAAACATGACTTCTTGTGCATAAATCTATCTTGCACATCATCTACTTAAATGGTTTGATTCTGTGCATGTAGGATGATTAGTTTGGGTATTGCTTTAACAAATAGGAGTAGGAATAAATTTTTTAAAATGTTGTGAAGAGCACTCACCACTCATAATCCTGAGATGAAAGGAAGAAAATAAACAACATTCCAACTTAGAAAATTAGAGTGTTTTTTTTCTTATAGGATGAATGAAAATTAATAAACACTATGATTGTGCTAATTTGAAAATAATATGTCTTTGGTTAATTGATGTTTCAATCAAAAACTGAGACAGAGGATGATTATCTGTCTTAGGACTAGCTGTGGATGGAGCTTTGCAGGGTCAGTTAAAGTACCCAGGTATGAAGCACAGGAAGGCACGTGTGGTGGTCTCTTGAGCTTGTACTGAGAAAATTCCCGGATGCAATAACAGTAGCAGCATTAGCAACAACCTTGGAAAAAAGCTGGCAACTGTAGAATGAACTTCAGTATTGTTATGGTTTGTATTGTAAGAGTAAAAGAAATTGAAGTTAAAAAGTGAAGGACCAGGTATTGTTAAATTCCTCTGCTACACCCTGAGGCAGTTAAGACAACGCCCTACTAGGCTATTTTGCTGACTCATAGCCTAGAGCATACAGGGCCTGAACCAATCACCCCTGCCCAATCTGTTCCCGCTAATAAATGTACAAATCATGTCTCAGATTTGTTGTTCAATTTTCCCGCGCCTCATGCTGATTTGTTCTGATGTATGCAAAGCCCCCGCCCTCCCCAAGAAGTGTACTTAAGCTCTGCTCAACCCCTGCTTGGGGCTCTTGGCTGCTCGCCCTTCTTGAGTGGGCCAGGAGCCCCAGCGCGTTGGAATGGATCCCCAATAAACCCCCTTCTGCAATTGCATGAGTCAGTCTCTTGGTGGTCTCTTCCTCCGACGTTTCGCCAGACCCTTACATTTGGTGCGTTGGCCGGGAACTGCGCATCGCCGGACAGGGAGACCCCAACGGACTCCTTTTAGGGGGTAAATAAGTAAGGCGCCTCTTTTTCTTCTTCTTCCTCCTCTTCTTCTTCTCCTTCTTCTCTTTCTTGTTTTTCCTTTGCGATCGCTCAGGGCTTGGTTTTTGGCTCAGTGGAGTGCGTGAGCTCTCAGAGCTTTTCTGGTTTTTCGGTTTGGGTTGGCAGGGTGGCTGCCAGCGGAGAGCGTAAGTTCTCCCTGGCGGTGGTGGACAGACGTGTCCTGAAGCCACAGGCCACGTTCTCCAAGGGACGCCTTGGAGGACTCGGGGAGGGACAGAAGAGCCCTCATCTGGTAAAGGGACGGAAGAGCCCTCATCTGGTAAAGGGACGGAAGTGCCCTTAGAGGGACGGAGGCGCCCTCGTCAGGTGTTCTGCTGCCAACCCGTCTGGCTTTGCCGGCTATTCTTTTTTTTCAGGTTAAGTTGACTGTCTGTCTTTAATTTTTGCTTCTGAACTTGTGTTAAACGTTTACTGTGTGTCTGTGTCACGTTTGTATTGTCTCTGTTTGAACAACATCCAGTATGGGACAAAACCATACCACGCCTCTGTCCCTGACTCTTGAACATTGGACTGACGTCCATTCAAGGGCCCAGAATCTTTCTTTTTCAGTGAAACACCAGACCTGGCAGACACTCTGCACTTCAGAATGGCCCACCCTCGGAGTTAAATGGCCCCCAGGAGGGTCCTTCTACCTCCCTCTAATCTGCAAAGTCAGGGATATTGTCTTTCAGCCGGGGCCGCGTGGCCATCCAGATCAACAGCCATATATTTTAACCTTGCAGGACCTCTGTGAATTTCCTCCCACGTGGGTGAAGCCTTTTCTTGTCCCAGCTCCCATTCCAACCCCCTGCCCCACGATCCTATCACTCAAACCTTCCGTTCCTCCCCCTTGTTCCTTCATTCTCCCTGAGTCACAGGATTTAACTTTACTGGACTCTTCTCCCCCTCCTTATTCTCTACCCATGCTCCCAAACTTCCAACCTGTCCTAGATGATCCTCCCGCCGCTGACTCGGTCACCCTGCTGCTAGAGGTAATTGGGTCAGACCCAAGCCCTCCCAGGGATTTCCCTGCGGCAACCATAGCAGCGGCAGCAGCCCCTCCCCCACCGGAGGAACCTGGACCAGCTAAAGGAACCCGCAGGCGGCGGATAATGGAGAACTCGGAAGCCCTGGTGATGCTTCCTCTTCGTCCCTATGGGCCCACGATAGATGATGGGCGTGGGGGAGAAATGCAGGCTTACCAATACTGGCCTTTCTCCTCCTCAGATCTGTACAACTGGAAAAATAACAATCCCCCTTTTTCTGAGGACCCCAGCCGACTTACAGGTTTAGTCGAGTCGCTGATGTTCTCACACCAGCCCACTTGGGATGACTGCCAACAGCTTCTGGGGACTCTCTTCACAACAGAGGAATGGGAGAGAATCCTCTTGGAAGCCCGAAAGAATATTCTTGGACCAGATGGGAGACCAACTCAACTCCCTAACATCATAGAAGCTGGCTTCCCCTTAAACCGACCCAACTGGGACCCTAACACCTTTAAAGGTAGGGAGCATCTGTCCACTTATCGCCGGGCTCTTGTAGTGTGTTTTTGAGCGGCCGCTAGGCGGCCAACTAATTTGGCCAAGGTAAGAGAGATAATTCAGGGACCCAATAAATCTCCCTCCATGCTTCTGGAGAGAATTATGGAAGCATATAGGAGATACACTCCCTTTAATCCTCAGGCAGAGGACCAAAAAGCATCTGTTGCAATGGCTTTTATTGGGCAGGCTGCCCTAGATATTAAAAAAAAAGTTACAATGTTTAGATGGACTACAAGATATGACCTTAAGAGATTTAGTCAGAGAGGCTGAGAAAATATATTATAAGAGAGAAACTGAGGAAGAGAAGGAACAGAGGAGGGAGAAGGAAAGGGAACGCAAGGAAGATGAGAGAAACATAAGGCAGACTAAAGCATTGGCTAAGGTCCTGGTCACAGCCGCAGACAGGCCAGAAGTTAGAAAGCAGGGAGACAGGAAGGGATACCTGGGCCCACGCCAAAGGCTGTCCCTGGCCTCAGATCAATGTGCCTACTGTAAAGAAAAAGGACACTGGGCCAAAGAGGGCCCCAAAAGAAGCAATCACGTCAGCCCGCCATGCTGACTCTAGAAAATGATTAGGAAAGTCAGGGCTCGGACATTCACCCCACGGTGCCTAATCCATATAATTTGCTTAGCACTCTGAATCCGGAGCAGAAATGGCACACTGTGCTGGACTTAAAAGATGCTTTCTTCTGCTTGCCCCTGCATAAGGACAGTCAGTTGTTGTTTGCTTTCGAATGGATAGACCCAGAAATAGGAACATCTGGCCAACTAACCTGGACTAGACTCCCACAGGGGTTCAAAAACTCCCCCACTCTCTTTGATGAAGCTCTCCACAGGGACCTCAACGACTTCAGAACTGCACACCCCAAAGTCACCCTACTCCAATATGTGGATGATCTGCTGCTGGCAGCCAATACCAAGGAGAACTGTGAGTCTAGGACCCAAGCACTATTATCCGAGCTTGCTCAGCTCGGATACAGGGCTTCTGCCAAAAAGGCCCAAATTTGTCAACAAGAAGTAATCTTCCTGGGTTATTCACTTAGGGGTGGCAAATGATGGCTTACTGAACCCAGAAAATGAACTGTTGTGCAGATACCGCCCTCATCTGATAAGAGACAGCTCAGAGAGTTTCTTGGGACTGCCGGCTTTTGTAGGTTATGGATTCCTGGGTTTGTGTCTTTGGCTGCCCCTTTATACCCGCTGATAAAGGGGGATGCCCAATTCCAATGGACCCCTGAACACCAACAGGTTTTTGATAATATCAAAAAGGTGCTGCTATCCGCCCCAGCCTTAGCTCTCCCAGATGTAGAAAAACCCTTCACTCTCTACATCGAGGAAAAGAAAGGAATAGCACGGGGAGTGCTCATTCAGACTTTGGGACCTTGAAAAAGACTGGTAGCATACTTATCAAAAAAATTGGACCCAGTGGCTAGCAGGTGGCCCCATTGCCTAAGGGCTATAGCAGCAGCAGCCCTTCTAACAAAGGATGCTGATAAGTTAACACTGGGGCAGAAGCTAACCATCATAACCCCCCATGCCCTGGAGAGCATCATCCGTCAGCCTCCAGACAGGTGGCTATCAAACTCCAGAATAACCCATTACCAGAGCCTCTTGCTTGACAAGGACAGAATAACGCTGGGACCCCCTGCTCCACTCAACCCGGCTACACTGCTGCCAGAAGAATCATCAGGACCCGTCGCTCATGATTGTCAACACATACTGGCAGAGGAGACCAATGTACGACGAGACTTAAAGGATCAGCCACTGCCCCGCCCTGAGGTCGTATGGTTTATGGATGGGAGCAGCTTCCTCCAAGACGGTAAGCGGCAGGCTGGAGCAGCAGTAGTTAGCAAAACTAATGTTATCTGGTCTTCTGGTCTTCCAGAAGGAACATCAGCTCAAAAAGCAGAGCTAATTGCCCTTACAAAAGCATTGGAGCTAGCATCAGGCAAAAGAGCCACCATATACACTGATAGCCACTATGCATTCGCCACTGCTCATGTGCATGGGGCTACTTACCAGCAAAGGGGGCTATTAACCTCCCCTGGGAAGGAAATAAAGAACAAAGATGAGATCCTCCACCTTCTCTCGGCAGTAAAAGGCCCTAAAGAACTAGCTATAGTGCACTGTCGGGGCACCAGAAGGGGAATGACCCCGTGGCAGTTGGAAACAGACGGGCAGATGAGGAAGCTAAGCTGGCAGCCCTAAACGGAGTGACCCTGTTAACTGTTTCCATGCCGGGGGAACAACAACCAGGAAACTTGGCTGCGCGGGAACATTCAGGCAACTTATGGCCTGGGGACATGGACACCGAACTCCGGGATCCTACAGAGCCAAGTTCACAATTCCAAAAAGCCCAACTTTACATCAAAGATGTTCACCAGCTCACCCATTTAGGCTCAAAGAAGTTACAGGCACTCTTGAAGGACAAAAGAAAGGACTTATTGTTGACTGGCTCACAAAGAAAAGAAATAGCTGAGCAGGTGACCAGAGCTTGTCAAGTCTGCCAATTAGTTAATGCATACCCATCCAAGCTTCCTGTAGGAAAGCGCTTATGAGGGACCAGACCCGGACAGTTCTGGGAAGTGGACTTTACTGAAATCAAGCCAGCAAGGTATGGACTTAAGTATCTCCTAGTCTTTGTAGATACTTTTTCAGGATGGGTCGAAGCCTTCCCCACGAAAAAAGAAACTGCTCAGATGGTGGTCAAAAAGATTCTGGAAGACATCTTTCCAAGATTTGGACTGCCTAAGGTAATGGGCTCCGATAACAGACCGGCATTTGTGGCCCAGGTAAGTCAGGGATTGGCCAGGACCCTGGGGATAATTGGAAGTTACATTGTGCCTATAGACCCCAGAGCTCAGGACAGGTAAAAAGGATAAATAGAACCATCAAAGAGACCTTAACAAAATTAAGCTTGGAGACCGGCATAAAAGATTGGACTATGCTCCTACCTTATGCACTGTTTCGGGCAAGAAATACCCCCTCCGTCTCTCTGTGTAACCTTACCCCCTATGAAATTCTCTATGGTGCCCCTCCTCCAATCAGGGATTTGACCCCAACCCTGAGACTTAACGATTCCTTTCACACCCCCTTGCTTAACAGACTTAAAGCCCTTGAACACACCCAGCGATACCTGTGGAAACAGTTGGCCACTGCTTATCAGCCCGGAGACAAGGGAACCCCACACCGATATCAAGTGGGAGACTTCGTCTTCGTGAAACAACATCAGGTGTCATCCCTGGAACCCCGCTGGAAAGGACCATACCAGGTGCTGCTTATAACGCCTACAGCGGTGAAAGTAGATGGGATCACTCCCTGGATCCATGCCTTCCATCTCAAGCCTGTGCCCTGTCCAGACTCCGGCTGGAAACTGGAACAGACTGGTAACCCTCTCAAGTTGTGTGTCCGTCATGTGGGTAGGGCTATGGATTCTTCCCCTGACCACCTGCAGCCCTAATCCCCATCAGCCTGTTCAACAACACTGGCAGATTATAAATCCCACTAAACAAGTAGTATGGTCTATTTCACATATAGCCCCCCTATGGACTTGGTGGCTATCTCTCCATCCGGACATTTGTCAACTGGCCATAGGCCTCTCTGACTGGGACCTCCCTGACATAGAGGACCCCACACAGATCCCGTTTGACCCCAAGCCAGGGCAACATTCCCCACACCATATGTATCATGGATGTCATTGCCCCTATCATAGGTGTAGACTAGCCAGTCTTGATTATTATGTGTGCCTAGCTGATTTCCGAAGCCGCAAACAGGTCCGAATCTGTGGAGGGCCCAATGACTTCAATTGCAAATCTTGGGGTTGTGAACAAACGGGAGCTGCATGGTGGAAACCAAACTCCCCAGACAGCATGATTCAGGTAGGGCGAAATGACACCTGGATACACCCTAGGAACTGTTTAACTAGCCGAGTGTCAAACACTCGCTGTAAAAAAAATATTCTATGTAACCCCCTCAATATAACTTTCATCTCCAAAGCAAGGGGCTACCTCAGGACAACATGGCTTACAGGAAATAACTGGGGAATGCGGTTCTATGTTTATGGCCCCACTTATGACTTTGGTCTCTGGTTCACCAGACTTAAGCAGGAAGAAAATCCCACAATAGGGCCCAATCCCCTCAAGCCAGGAATTAAGCGTCCCAAACCCCCTTTGCTTAGAACTACCAGAACCCCTCTTCTATCTCAATCCTCCAGGTTTCCGTCTTTGTCTACTTCCCCAGTCCGGAGTATAGCTGACTCCTCCCCCTGGGAATTAATTAAAGGAACCTTCGGGGTACTGAATTCCACACAGCCAGACCTCACCCAATCCTGCTGGCTATGCCTCTCTGCCGCGCCCCCTTATTATGAAGGAATAGCAGTTAATGGGACTTATGCTGTGAAGACGCAGAGTTCCACCTGTAGTTGGGGCAAAAATCCAAAGTTAACTCTCCCAGAAGTAACCAGGACAGGTTTATGTCTAGGGTCCCCACCCAAAAGTAAACAGCACATATGCACCCAGATAGGAGAAATCAATGTCACGCAGGGCTTTCTAGTCCCTGAGAAAGGAACCTGGTGGGCGTGTGACTCAGGATTAACTCCTTGCATTTCAGTCCAGGTGTTTGACAGCTCAGTAAATTATTGTGTGATGGTACAAGTACTCCCCAGGGTGCTTTTTCATGATGCAGAATCATTTGAAGGTCTAGTAGGGGGACAAATAACCCGTTTCCACCAGGAACCAGTGTCCCTCACTCTAGCCATATTGTTGGGGATAGGAGCTGCTGCAGGAGTAGGTACGGGAGCAGCTGCTATGATCTGGGGGTCACAACAAATGGCCCAGTTAGAAACAGTGATAGATCAGGGCTTGAAAACATTAGAGACTTCTATCACAGCCTTGCAAGAATCTTTAACCTCTCTCTCTGAGGTTGTTTTGCAGAACAGGCGGGGGTTAGATCTTCTCTTTATGAGGGAAGGAGGCCTCTGTGTAGCACCAAGGGAAGAATGTTGTTTTTATACTGACCATACTGGAGTTGTAAAAGAATCTATGAGTAAATTAAGAAAACGCCTTGAAGAGCGCCAAAGAGAAAGGGAAACTCAACAAGGGTGGTTTGAGTCTTGGTTTGCCCAGTCCCCCTGGTTAACTACACTCCTATCAGCCCTAGCCGGACCCTTGATCATTCTTATGCTGTTACTGACTGTGGGTCCCTGTGTGCTTAACCGCATAGTTTCTTTCCTCCAGGCTCAGATAGGACAAGTGAAACTCATGGTAATCAGGCAGCAATATGCTCCACTGGCAGAAATGAAAAATGAGACCCCTCAATAATTATGATCTATCACTTTTAAGATTAAAAGTAGTCGGAAAAAGGAGTGGGGAATGTAAGAGTAAAAGAAATTGAAGTTAAAAAGTGAAGGACCAGGTATTGTTAAATTCCTCTGCTACACCCTGAGGCAGTTAAGACAACGCCCTACTAGGCTATTTTGCTGACTCATAGCCTAGAGCATACAGGGCCTGAACCAATCACCCCTGCCCAATCTGTTCCCGCTAATAAATGTACAAATCATGTCTCAGATTTGTTGTTCAATTTTCCCGCGCCTCATGCTGATTTGTTCTGATGTATGCAAAGCCCCCGCCCTCCCCAAGAAGTGTACTTAAGCTCTGCTCAACCCCTGCTTGGGGCTCTTGGCTGCTCGCCCTTCTTGAGTGGGCCAGGAGCCCCAGCGCGTTGGAATGGATCCCCAATAAACCCCCTTCTGCAATTGCATGAGTCAGTCTCTTGGTGGTCTCTTCCTCCGACGTTTCGCCAGACCCTTACAGTATGTGAGGTGTCCCATGGGTGAGACAATGCAAGAAGGTTCAGAGAAAATATGATTGGGTATTGAGAGCCTTAACCCAATCAGTGAATTAATCACCTGATGTGACTAATTGAGTGGTAATTGAAGGCAGGAGGGTTGTGACTGGAGCAGATGGGTCACTGGGGACATGGCTTTGGGTGAATATCTGTATCTGGCAAGTGGAGTCTCTCTCTGCTTTCTGACCATCATGTGAATGCCTTCCTCCACTGCACTTCTCTGCCCTGATGTTCTGCCTCACTTGGAGCCCCAAGGAATGGAGCTGGTTGTCTATGGATCGAGTGAACTCCCAAATAAATTTTTCCTCCTCTGAAATTGTTCTGGTCAGATCTTGTAGTCACAACAGCAAAAAAGCTGACTAAATCAAGGACCCATTCCAAAGACAGACAGGGTCCCTACTGGGCTGTATATCCACACTTAACAGTGAAAACTTTTCTGCTATGGAGAGTAGTTGTGTTCTAGTTATCAATGAAATCTCAGTGATGCATACTGTGGGGTGTGTCAGGGGCAGGAGGGAGAATGGAAACAAGAGGAATGAAACAAATACCTGTGCTTAAACCTAAGGTTTCGGTTTATCCCTGCTTGATTTTTCTGGATGAAGCAAAGGTTATAGAAGCAAACAAAATACCAGAAGAGAAAGAGTGTGGCTGTACACAATTTTCTCTCTCCCTGACTTTCTTGCTTCATCCTTCCTTTCCTTCTTTTCTTTGTCTATATTGTGAACATTTTAAATGTTTTTAATTTTGCACACACTTTAGAGATAGGAATTTGTAACTGGGTGCGGTGGCGCATACCTCCCAGCTCAGGAGGCTGAGGCAAGATAGCAAGTTCAAAGCCAGCCTCAGCAATTTAGCAAGACCCTGTCTCAAAATAAAAAATAAAAACGAGTCAGGGAGGTGGTTAAAAGCCCCTGTGTTCAATCCTTGGTGCAAAAAAAAAAAAAAAAAAAAAAAGTTGTGATATTTGTTGTTCTCACATAACTCCTTCTTCATAATAACCTAATCAAAATATAGCTATCCAAAACAGGAAGTTAATATCGATGCGATACAGTCTACAGGCTGTTAAGACCCATATACTATAGACCTATTGATTGTTGCCAGTTGTCTCAGGAATGTTTTTTTCATGATTCAAGCTCTCACAATGCATTTAGGTGGCATTGAGAAACTAATGTGGCTCTATTTTTAAAAATAAATAAATAGGGCTGGGGATGTGGCTCAAGCGGTAGTGCGCTCGCCTGGCATGTGTGCGGCCCGGGTTCGATCCTCAGCACCACATACAAACAAAGATGTTGTATCTGCTGATAACTAAAAAATAAATATTAAAAATTCTCTCTCTCTCTCTCTCTCTCTTTCTCTCCTCTCTCACTCTCTCTTTAAAAATAAATAAATAAATAAATAAATAAATAATAGCAGCTTCTACCTCAAGTCCTGTCCTAAGGAAGGGGGCGTAACCCTTGTCCTTGGAAAAACCCACAGAGCACTCCTAAGCACATACCCACCCTGCTGAGTTGTTTGTCTGTAAATAACAGGAGAGGTCTGTGGCACCAGGTGTCCCTGACTCAGTCAGGCTAGGTGAGGACCCATAGCAACCCCCCTAGCAACCTCCAATCAGCATAAGACAGGGAAAATACCTGGGATGCCAGATGACCCCCAAGTAGTTTATGGTGGTTGATAACATGTTGGGGAACCATGTAATTTAGCACGTACACTCCTTGTGCCTAAATCAATCAGTTTAAATGAACCCCCCTCTTGTACTAGCCAATCACCCCTACCCAACTTGTTCCCACCATTGAATGTGCTAATCAAGGTTAAGAGTTGTTGTTTGATTTTCCCGCAGTATGGAATGATTTGCTGTGTGATGTTGTGACGCATAGAGTATCCTCCCGAAACCTATAAAATCTCACTGAAAAAAGGGCCGGGACTCATTCCCTGGGACCACTGCATTGGGAATGGTTGTGAGTCCAGGCTCGAGCTTGCAATAAAGACTCTTGTGTGATTGTATCGGATTCAGCTCCTGGAGGTCTATTGGGGTCCCACGAATCTGGCATAACAGCATGTCCCCTTAGAGTTCAATGTGATGACAATTTGCAACTATTTGTGTTTCATGAACTCAACAGTTTTGAAGATGACTTCTTAGTTATTTCATAGAATTTTATTAGAATTGAAACTTTGCATTCTTGGCAAGAATATCACAAAAGAGATATTGTTCTCTTCCCAGTGCATCATATTCCCTGAGCATGATTTTGATATGAGTGTTGATGTTACCTTTCCTAACTTGTTAAGATGGCAATTCTAGGTTTCTTCTCTGTAAAGATACAATTTTCCCCTTATAATTAATAAGTGCCTTGTAGGAAGATAATTTATGACTCTACAAGTATCCTGTTCATCCTCACATTTTTACCACCTAATTTTAGCATCTAAAGATGATTCTTACCTGAGACAATGATTACATGCTGTGGTATTTGACAAATGATGATTTTTTTCCCCTCCATTTCCATCACCCTGCTATTTTTATTATTCAGAATAGTACTGCAAAGAAAGTTATCCATTCTCAGCCATTTACAGATTTATAGGAATTTTATCTCAAACCCCAGTTCTCTACTCCATCCAAATTATTACTTCTGATAGGCTAAACTGCCTTTTTGTCTTTGGAGGTCCCAGATTCAGTGACAAACATGAGCTTTCTGGTTTTCCCCATGTTACCCACTCTCCTAGCTTCTTCCTTCATCTTGGATGTGTCTTTACACTCGTCGCCTGTGTTTCCAGGCTAATTCATTTAACTATAATTAATCCATCTTCTCCTCACTCTGCTGGTCCTAGTTTTTCAGTACTATGTTCTTGACTGCCTACTGCCTTCACATATTCCTCCTCGTTTTTGAAAAGTGATTTTATTTGCATCAACACATCCCATAGAATGCTGCCATTTGTCTCCATGGTGGGCATTTTGTGTGTCAGCTTCTATTATTTTTTTTCTTTTAGTTATGATTTCCAATGGAGATTATTTGCAAAGGTCACCTGCCTTCCCCAGGAACGGACATCACCATTCTACAGGCTATCTACACTTTCTCTTGGGACCCTGAACTCTTGAGTAGGTGGGTGGAAATAGAGAAGCTAAACAAACAAGACCATTTGAGCATGTCCATTTCCATGGTGGAGCCCTAAAGATATGTGCTAATGAGACATCTATTATTTTCAAAGCCTAGTTTCTAGCATCTCTTTTGAATTTGGAGATTTTCTCAAATTCTCCCAATAAGTACATTTTGTATACCTTAGTGTCAAAGTCTTTTTTTGGTAGCTTGGAGGAAAAGGAAAAATACACCAATACTCTGTTATAAGTATAAGGAAACATTGCAGTTTACCTAGAGCTAAAGACTTCAAGAAGGAAATGCCTGGTCCTCTGTTGATGAGAACTGGATGCACAGCGAGGTAGGGAGGTCACCCTTTCCTCTTAGGTATTAGCTGATTGCTGGGTACCAAGGAGCATTTAAATAATTATATATGACAGACTTGGAAGAACAACCAATGAAGACTTCCTGGCCTCTCTTACCCAAGGATCCATGTGTCTCAGTTTTGCCTTTGCCTCTGTATTTTGCTTCCTGGTTCTACTCCTGTCTCCTTTTGTGTCTGATGAGGTTGCCTGATCTTTGCCTCTTCTAGTCTTTCACAGTCAGGGCAAAGGCAAGTTTCAGCTGCTGTTCTCCCCCCACCCACAAGTTACACACCTTTGAACTCTACACCATTTCCAAGGAACCCCTATTCCTCAGATTGCAACCCTAACCTCGCAGTGAGAGTGAAATAGAAAATAAAATTGCTAGCTTTATATTCTCTTCTGTCTTCATTACATTTGGAGCAAAGAGGTTATTCTTAACAAATTCTGTAGAGACAGGATAAATCTGTGATCTTTGTACTAAGATTGTCTTCATCCCCTGAAAAGGAGCCCTGAGGCTGCAAACTGGGGCCTCCATGCTCCCTACTCTCAGGGATAGAAAGTGCCTAACCACTCAGGCAAATTTAAAATTCCATATAAGAAACCACAATAGTCTCTCTTTATCTACAGTTTTGCTTTCTGCTTTTTCAGTTACTATGGTCAATTTATGGTGCAAAAAGATTAAATGGAAAGTTCCAGAAATAAACATTTAATAAGCATGATGAATCTTGTACCAACTTGCACTGCCCTGCCCAAGATGTGAATCATTTCTTTGTCCAGTGTATCCACACAGTATATGCCACCTGCCTGTTAGTTACTTCGTAGCCATGTTGATTATCATATTGACTGTTGTGATTAGTCTTGTATTTCAATAACCCTTACTTTACTTGACAGTGGCCCAAAACACAAGAATAGTGAAGTTGACAAATTAGGACAAAAATAACATAAAGTGCTTCCTTAGAGTGGAAAGGTAACAGTTCTTGAATAAATAAGAAAAATAATCACATAGTGAGGTTGCTAAGCTCCATGGTAAGAATGAATCTTCTAACCATGAAATTATAAAGAAGAAAAAAGAAATCAATTTTATTGTCACACCTCAAACTAACTGCAAAAGTTAAGGCACAGTGCATGATATATGCTTAGCGAAGACGGAAAAGGCATAAATTGTAGGGTTTGGTACTACCCATGATTTCAGGCATCCCTGGGAGTAAGATAGTTTAATATCTTGAGGAGATTCAAGAGTAAAAGGTAAACTTCATATAGGCCTGTCTGTCTGGTATTATGTAATTTCCTGCAGTTTGTATAAATTAGAATTCTACAAAAAAAAAAAAGGTGTTAAAATGAGTGAGATAATCCTATTAATCAATATGGAAAAAACATATTATACACAATCATTTTCAAAATATCTTCTAAATACCAAAGAAGAAAATCATGTGAGGATGGGGTCAAAGTAAAAATATAATTACTATAATATTCATATTCCTTCATGTTCTAATGTTTTAATTTGGGAAAGAGATTTCTGTCCTAGAGGAAAGAACATAAGGGGGGTACACTCCTTTATCCACCTCTTTCAGAAGTGAGAAGCAGTCTCTCCTTCTCAAAAGGGGAGAATCAATCACCCAATCATTTCTGGAGTAGATGTGTCCAGGAGTGCTCAGAAGTAGGGCAGATAAGAAAGTGAACATCTTACTAAATGCTGATAGTCCTTTAATTAGGAGCTTTATAACACCAATTTTTTCCTTGAATTTTTTTACTCTTGAAGTGATGAGGTTTAAAAATCTACTCTAGAATGACTGAAATTCAGCCCTGTATCTCAGGGTAGACCCACAAGGAGAGAACTACCATACAAAGAACACAGTGTTCTCTGTACAGTAGAACTTTGAGGTGTTCTTCCAAAGTCCACTTCTTCCCTGCTTCTGTGTTGTACTGGAGCTGACTCCACTGCTGTTAGTACTAATCTTGTTCAGTTTTAATTACTTGCTTATGTATTTTTCTCCCCTGGAAGGCTGTGTATCCCTTGAATACAGACTGGGGCATTTTCAATTTTCTACTTGTTAAGAGTTTAAATGTGAGGTGTCTCCCAAAAGTGCATGTGTGAGACAATGCAAGAAGGTTTAGAGGTGCAGTGATTGGGTTAGGAAAGCCTTAAATTAATCCTCTTATAGGGATTAACTGAGTAGTAACTGTAGGCTGGTAGGGTGTGGCTGGAAGAGGTGGCTCATTGAGGGGGTGCCTTTGGGGGGTGTGCCTTTGGGGCATATACTTGGTGAGCTGAGCTTGGTTTCTCCCCCCTGCTTCCTGAATCATCACATCATCTAGTGAGCTACTTTCCTTTACCACACTCTTCTGTTATGATGTTCCACCTCATCTGAAGCCCTGAGAAATGAAGCCAGCCATCTATAGACTGAGATTTCTGAAATCGCGAGCCCCCCAATTTTTACTCTTCTAATTGTTCTTGTCAGGTCTTTTTGTTGCAGCAATGATAAAACTGGCTAAAACACTATCTTAATTACCTAGGAATGATGAATCCCGTACTAGATGATGAATCAACATTTTAAAAAAGTAACTTTTCCTGCCCTCTGACCTTAAAGTATCCTTACTTTCTACGTACTATCTCATATCACTTTTTTTTTACCTTTGTGAAAAGTCTTCAAAAAGTCTCTGTCCACTATAAAAATGTATTGATTTTTGAGTTTCAGGTAGAATAGGAAATTTTAAAAAAAATTTAAAAATAGAATATTTTGTATTATATTTTCGTTTCAGATTATGTTTAAAAAAATTTAAATGCTATAGAATCAAAGTTCATATTTACTGTAAGGAAAAAATTCCAATACTTAAATCTAGGGATATTATAGATTATTTCTCTCATATTAATATCTAGGACAAACCAACACAGAAAGGAACTAACTCCTTCTGCTTGCCCCATGTGCCCTCCCTGGGGTGCCTATTGCACACTTGCTTCTGGAATTTTCCACAGGGTACTATCATAGTACCTTGTCCATTGTGGATTGCTAGTCACCAGTTGGGATGAGACAATAGTTTTCGCTTAATTTGGCAAAGACCAAAATTCTTAATAATAAGTTTTTATTAGAAACTAAGAGCAAATGAATAAAACAGAAATGACAATCTAAGTAGCTCCTAGAAGATGCCCCTATTGTTGTTTACGCAGTATTGGATCACTAGCTGCCTAGAACTCATTCCATGGCTTTCTGGACTTTCCTTCCATAGTTCCAGGAACATCTATCATCCCACACAATTTGGGGGCAATTCAAGTATTTTTATTAAAATATGAGAATCAGTGGTAGCAAAAGAGGTTTCATGATGGTGGAGAAAGGCTTCTGAAAAACCACCTATTCATAGAAACAATGGGGACAGGGGCAACAATGGTCATAATCAACTTTTTTAGAACTCTGGAAATTAACTAAAGGCTTGCAACAATGTGAGGAACATTTATTCAAGAATCTCAGCAAGAACAATGAGCATTTTGCATTTTAATATTTAATTCCCATTCTCTTCGCCTTAGCTCTGTGGTAATCTTGCAAATCCCAGCAGATTAGAAGCCACTAGCAGGGGTAGAATGCATTTGGAGCTTTTCCAGAGCCTCATTTTCATATAATCTGTATTTGAACTGAGTCCAAATTCATGCACTGTGAATAACTTTTTCCCTGGGACAATTGTTGAGAGCAATCAGTGGTGATTGTTTAATATTGCAGCTACCTGAAGCCCTGGTAACATTTGGGGCAAAAAAAGGAAGACCCCCAAATAGACTTAAAATCTGGGTGTATAATGTCCATAGGGGACTCTGAAGTACTCTGATCTAATCTGGGAAACTCAAAGACTACACATATGCCTACCTCTGGCTGATTCTGAGGTTCTTAAGACAAAAGATAAGCTGGGCATGGTGGCACATGCCTGTAATCCCAGCAGTTTGGGAGGCTGAGGCAGGAGGATCGCAAGTTCAAAGCCAGCCTCAGCAAAAGTGAGGTGCTAAGCAACTCAATGAGACCCTGTCTCTAAAAAAATCACACACACACAAAAAGGGCTGGGGATGTGGCTCAGTGGTTAAGTGCCTCTGAGTATAATCCCTGGTACCCCCCCCCAAAAAAAATTGACAAGCAAGCATTACATGTGTGCCCACCACTCACCTGCAGCAAAGATGGGAAACTTATTGGATCAAGGAATTTAAGGAAAACTCTGCTAAATTATTGGGTAGTGACTAAGCTAATGGAGCAGAATCTCCGGGGGCCACAAATGTCAAAGAATAACAAATTTACAGAATTAATTTGGATAAGGCATTAAACAAAACCAACAACAATAAAACAACAAATAGTAAAAATAACAAGCACTGCAGAAGAGAGTCAATCTGATTTCTGAAGTAGTTGCTTTATAGTAGTGAAAATGTCCAGCTTTCAATAGAAAATCATGAGAAATATAAAAAGAAACAGGAAAGTATGGACCGTACTTGAGGGAGAGGAGGAACAATCAATAATATATAGTCTCCGAAGAAGTCCAAATGTTTGATTTACTAAGCAAATATTTTAAATCAGCTATTATAATTCTGTCCAAAGAACAAAAGAAAATTATATCTAAATGTAATGGAACCCCTCTGAAATTAAAAGTCCCAAATTGCTTTTCGCTTCCCAATTTTTGTTTGATCAGTCAATTTTTGTGTATCTGTTTCCTCATGCTGAGATTGGAAACTGTACCCAAGGTCTGGGCAGGTGCCAGCAAGCGTTGGAAAACTAGAATTGTAATTCTCTGGCTAGCACAGCCAGGCTAAATTGATGGCTGTTTATTTCCTTTCTTCCTTTCCATTGCCTTGTCTGTCCTTTGACACCCCAAGCCTCTGGAAAAAGGGGACTTGAGACAGAAAAAGTGTCCTCTCCGCTCCTCAGGGCCTACTTTGAATACAACTGTTTACTTCCTCCAACTGCTGTTTCCTGAGTTTTGTTTGAGCACTGAGCAGTGGAATTGCCAATTCTACTAACAATTTAAAGAACTAAAGGAAATTATGAAAATGTTTCCTTCCCACAGAGACTATCAATAAAAAGATATAAACCATAAAGAAGAACCATATAGGAATTCTGGAGTGGGAAGGCATAATTTACTTAAAATTCAGGAAAAGAATTGAGCTGGCAAAAAAGGAAGAGATTAGTAACTGAGTTCATCCAGTTAAAGAAATAGAAATAAAGAAAGAACAATGTAGAAGAATGAACAGAGCTTGATAAAGAACAGGATCTAGTGAGGAAAACTATAAAACTTTGATAAAAGTTTCAGGAAAATTTAAATCAATGGGAAGATACTTTATATACATGAAGAGGAAGTCAAGATGTTAATTCTTCCTAGGTGGATCTATAGATTCATCCCAATCCCAATCAATATTCCAGAAAATTATTTTGTGAATATTGACAAACTGATTTTAAAATTTATATGAAAAAACAAAATACCCAGAATAGCTAATATAATATTGAAGGAGAACAAAGTCAGGCACTACCAGACTTTTAACCAAGACATTATAGTCCTGGAATAAGAAATGAGCTACTAAGGTAGGATAGAGGAAATTTAATAAATAAATAATTTTAAAAAAAGAAGAAAAGAAAAGAGACAAAAAAAGACAAGGAAATGTAATTTTAATTTAAGGTTTTCATACTTTAAATTAAGGTATGTCACTTTCCAAGTTAGTCTCTCTCATAGGGCTATTACTTTCAAATCTCTGGGACATCTTTAAACCTTAAAGTTAACCATAAATTAACTTTAAGGTTAATTATTCACCCACTTATGATAATTACCTTGTGCACTGTTAATCAGCCATCCTGTAAACAGTTTAAGCAAAGAGAGGAAAATGTGTATTTTAGGAGACTTTCCACTGTTATCTATTGATCAGATAATGGAGACCACATCTACTTAAGGATCCTGAAAATTACTAGACTATCATAAACTACCTTGAGATCACCAAACTTATGTTATCCCTACATAACTTCCTATTCATCCCTCACCAAGTTTCCTTTAAAAGAAGAGCCAAGGACCCTGCAAAGGTGTCCATCACTCTTGAGATGGTTATTCTTTGCTTTCCTAAATAACTCTGTGCCTCTACTGACATGATGACTTATTTATTTATTTATTTATTTATTGTCATATATGTCTAGGACCCCACTGGTCCTGATTGAGTCCCTTCTCCCTGGGAATGTCTCAGTCCCTCTTCCAGAGATTTTTCTTCTCTTATGACACTACCAAGCTATAAAAAGAAATGGTTGTGTTGGGGGGTTATCCTTACATGTATATTGCTAAGTGAAAAAAGCCAATCTGGAAAGGCTATATATACATAGTATGATTCCAAGTATAAGACATTCTAGAAAAGCCAAACTACGGAGACAGAAAAAAATTATGGGTTGCCAGATTCTGGGGCAGAGGAGAAATGAATAGGTGGAATGCAGGGTATTTTTAGAGTGGTGAAACTATTCTGTATGATACTGTAATTGTGAGCACATGCTATTATACATTTAAAAAAAAACTAAGAGAATGATGAACATGGGGTGAACTCTAATGTAAACCATGGACTTTAATTAATACGTGTCAATATTAGCTTGCAAGTTGTAACAAATGTACCACATTAATGCAAGATGTTAACAATAGGAGAAACCTTGTGTGGGAAGGGGAGGGGAGGGGAAATGGGAATTCAATATCTCTGCTCAATTTTTCTGTAAACCTAAACTGCTCTAAAAAAAACCCTATTAATTAAAAAGAAAAAAAAACTTCAGAGTTTGGAAAGCATTAAAACAAAATATACATAATGGAGGTCCCAGAAGATGTGATGAGAGAGAAAGAGGTAGAAAGAATATTTGTGACAATACAATGGTGTAGTGGGAATAAGGGCTGAATAAAGAACTATCTCAAGCTATATTTCTGTTTATATCTTCTGCCTCCCTCTTTCTACCTCTTCGTCTTTTTTTTCCTTTCTCCTTCTCTCTCTTCTTATTAGAATATCAGACTCAGAACTATACAGCAGATGAATTTTAATAGTTTCATCTAAATCTTTCATCTAGTTGACCAAAGTTCTACCTGTCTTAAGGATTAATTCATGAGCTCTGCTTCCTAAGTGTTCTATAAGTGCCTTGTGTAAGATTCTTAGTACTTACACATAATCTTGTTGTGTATCATTGAAATTATTTATTTAGTATTTTGTCATCATTTGTAGACTTTAGACTCCTCGTGGGCTGTGATGCATGATTATATTCCTGACATTTAATAGGTACTCAGAAATGTCTATACAACCAAATTAAACTCTTAGAAATTTAGCTTTCACTTAATAGATTTCCATTGTATTTCCATCTATGACCTGGGTTTGAAATTTTTAAACTTAACAATTTACCACTATTAAAGACTTTATGAAATCTCTATTGGACAGGCTCTGCCTGCTTGGGGGGTAATTGTGCCCAGTTTCTTTGCTGTTCCCAAAGGATAGGTAGTATGTGCTCCATCAGTGTTGGCTGATGTCCCAAAGCTAATAAGAAGTACATCAGTGACCCTCAAATAATGATAAACACAGTGGCAAGACTTGAATTGTTATGTTTAAATGTGCACTTTTGTTTATAATATTTTTCATTTTTGTAAAAAGATGAACTTATTTCACGCTGTTCATGTTTTTAGTACAATATCCTTAGTGAGCATATTTTTAAAAATTTTGGTGTTCAAATACAAGTTGTGACAGTGCAACTTTGGGCAAAATTTTCTCTCCATACCTCAGTTTTTCCATGTGCAAAGTGAGGATGATATTAACGACCTCATAGGACTATTCTGGGGGCCTTAATTGAAGTATGTTCCTGGCACACAGTAGGCATTCAAGAGTTGTTTGCTATTATTATAGCCAACAACAGTAAAGGAATTGAATCCAAGCAGTCCTCTGTGTAAATACTGAATCTAGGACTTTCTATGGACAAATGTTAAATAACGTGGATGGGGAGGTTTGCTATACTGTCTGTGACTGCGGAGTTTTTCGCATTTTATCTTATTAGATTCTCCCAGCGACTCTTAGGAGGTAGGCCAGGCAGGAATTATTTATTACTACACTCATCTTATGGATGTGGAAACCGACCTAAGTTAACTGACCCCATAGCTCTTCAGGAACTAAGTAATTGGTTTATTTGAACTACATCCTAAAGAAAAATGAGTGCTGATAAAAATCACCTGTTTTGTTTTTATTTGGCAGAAGTTCTTACACTGGGTTTGAAAACCCTATTGTTGTGGTTTAAGGGGTATGAGGTTTCAGGTTGCAGTATCTCTTTTTAGTCACGTATAGTCTAGTTCGCCCAATCAATTTTTTTTTTCTAATTTGTCTAGCTAAAGAAAAATAAATGAATGACTCAAAGAAAACTGTATGCTTCTCAGCTTCAGGAACCACTGACTTCCAGATATCTCTAGCCACCACTCTTAGTTAATAAGCAGTATTTAATCTCTCTGTGCCTCAGTTTCCTCATTTGTAAGACGAAAGTAAAAATCCTATCCATTTCTGTGGGATTCCTGAATGCTGAGTTAATATACAGCATCTAGAAGGGTGCTGGAGGGTGAGTGCTCAGACAACCAATGCATTTCAACCTTGAGGCCAGCAATTCTGATAGACACCTGGCTTCCGGGGACTCACTTAGGCCATCCATTCTTCTCTATCTATGTCAATGAAAATTACAAATGACCCATGGCTTTAGGCAAAGGGTAAAAGGAGAAAGCAGTTAGAGGGAAAATCAAGTGAAGAGAAGCAGCCTTGGGGTTGACGTTCCTTACTGGGAGGACAGGGAGGCTAAGGAGGCCTTGGAAGACCCAGGGAAGACTTAGGAATAAAAGAGTTAGAATCACTATGGGGTGATGTGAATTTAAAATGTGGTTTTTTTTCTCCCTTATCTTTTCCCCTTCATATTTTAATGAGCAACATAAAGACATCCCATAACACTTCTCATTTTTTGCTGCAAAATTGTGCATGTGCGTACATGTGTGAGGTCAAAATTATTCCATTTTTTAAGGTCAATTATCCTTAGGCATAAAGAGTCAAACACTAAACACACCCAGAGATATGGACTGCAATGAAGATTGAAATTCGCAAGAGTCAGAAAATTAAGCCTCTGGGGTAAAGCTGCATACCGAGCCACAGAATTATCCCACTTTGCCTTATGAAAGTATTTCTCATTTGTGTTATGCACCAGGCCACCGTTCAAAATTCCTTACATGCTTTTGAATGGTTAGTGGGTAAAACAAAGATATCAGGGCTTCTCCTTTTCCTTCCTTCATAGTTTCTAAAACAAGTTCCTCTTTCACATAAATATGTTATGCCTATTAGACTGGCATAATTTTTCTATTTTGAAGGAATAACTAGAACAAAACTTTTTGAGTCACTACAAAATAGGTTTTATTCTAAAAAATGTTCTCACTTGCCTGAGTGTTATTTCGCTACTGTAAATTCTCAGAAAACTAAACTAGGTTAGCACCATTAATGATTTCCTCTTGCCTCTTCACAATCACTCTCTTGACTTTCAATTCTTTCTCAAAGTAAGCAAATCTTACTGTGTTCTTCTCCCTAACCAGAGGTACGCTCTATGAAGTAATTAGTAGCAAAACAAAGAAATATGCAGAGATGGATTCATTCTACTGCATGTATTTTATCAGTCCTAGAGCCAGGACTTTCAACCCGCTCCAGGTAAGTGAACAATTTAGCAAACCCAATACAGAATTTGATATGTATCCATATCTTAGAGATAAGGGCAAGATCTTCCTACTTTTAATAACTTAAGTGAAAAATACACATAGCCAAAAAATTCACAGCTTTGTTGGTGGCATTGTAGCTCAACACTTTAACTACACAAGATAAGTGGCAACCAATGAAGGTTACCCTTTATTTTATAATTGTAAAAATCATAGTATCTATAAGTAGAAAATGAAATTCAAGCATGGAAATTGTTATATTATTATGTGTGTGATGCATTTTTAATTAAACATTATGGATAACTGTGGGCTCTGTGTTTTTATTAGCAAACTGTTCAAATTTCCAAGGTAACCTGAGTTTGGTATCAGCAGCAGTTCAATAATCATGCATCATTTTGCAACAAGGAAACATTCTGCAAAATATGTCATTAAGCGATTTTCTTATTGAGTGAACATCATAGAGGGTGTTTACACAACCAAGATGGCCACCATGTCAGTAGGCTAATTTTTATGGCACACTTACTTTCTTACTTCTTTTCTCATTGTTTGGACATACCTACAATGTGCACATACATACAAAAAGGGTAGAAGCTTCTATTTGTACGTTTGGTGTGATTATAGGAGAAACTATGTAAAAACATAGGGCTTAGTGGCACACTGAAATTTTTTAAATTTTTTGTTCTTTTTGGATATACAGGACAGTAGAATATATTTTGACATACATACATGAGTATAATTTATTCTAATTGGGATCCCATTCTTGTGGTTGTACACGATGTGGAGTTTCACTGATCATGTATTCATTTATGAACATAGGAAAGTTATGTCTGATGGATTTTATGTTTTCCCCATTCCCCCTCCCTTCCCTTCATTCCCTTTTGTCTAACCCAATGAATTTCTACCTCCACCATTGTATGTTAGCATCTGCTTATCAGAGGAACATTTGGCCTTTGTTTTGCGGGGGGGGGGGGGGGGGGATTAGCTTTTTCATATAGTGAAGTCTTGATGGGAGAAATCAGTGCTGTTTTGTCCATCTGTCTATGACCAAGTTCTAACTTTGGGGTGGAAAAAGTATTTACCCATAAAAGAACTAAGTAAGTATTTAGGAATGACTAACAAAACTTGTTCAAGTACCATTTTCATGTCGAGTAATATCAACACACAGATGACAAATTCAATGTCTTAATAGCCACAGTAAAATGCTCAGTGTACCTGCAACAGGGGACGGTGGACAGGAAGTATGGGAGGGCCGATGATGGGATGTAGGGTGAGTTTTTTTTTTAAAATTTCCTTTCTATTGCATCTCTTCATTCTAATAGTTCAGGTTTTCCTGCCCTAGCATTGGTTCCCATGGAGATCATTAGTGATTCTCTGTCTTTATCTGTTGGTCCAGCCAATTTTGAGGAGAGTGGTTTGCTGTGTGGTCTCACTTGTCTTAGTGATCTAAGAAGAGTTGCTTTTTCAGTTTAGTTTTTTAGTTGTTAGTATAGAGTGGTGACCTCCAATCTTGTTACTTGATGGACCGAAAATTGCCCTTCAGACTTATGAAGGGAGATCCATTGAAAAGGTCGGGCGAACGTCGGAGGAAAAGACCACCAAGAGACCGTCTCATGCAACAGCAAAGGGTTTATTGGGGGTCCAGCATGCTGGGGCTCAGAGCTCACTTCAGAAGAGCAGAGAACAAAGAGCCCCGAGAACAACTTGAGCAGAGTTTATATACATTCTTTAGAGAGGGCAGGGACTTTACATACATCATAGCCTTCTTTAGCAAATCATCATATACCGCGGGCAAATCAAATAACAACTCTAAAACATGATTAGCACATTCATTGGCAGGAACAGGTCGGGCAGGGGGTGATTGGTCAGCCCTGAGAAGGGGTATACGTTTAAACTGATTGGTTGAAGCCCTGAGATGTATACATGCTGAGCTGCATGGTTTCTGGGAAGGGTGTTGTTAAGTAACTAGGTGGTCAGGGAAGATTTCGACACACATCTAATGGGCAGTTCCGGGAATTGTCTTAAGTGCTACAGGAATTTCAGGTTCTGAGTCCAGCTTGGAAACTTTACAAAACCTGGTTCTTTACGTTTCAATTTCAATTTCTTTTATTCTTTCACCATAACTATGAGCTGAGTTCATTGCTCTGTATTAGCAAGAGAAATTTCATCATTAGTCCAATTTGTGAAGACTCTGAAGGATCTGCCGTGGTATGCTGTATGGCCTGCTTAGGAGTCTCTCTCCTACCCTCCTGGATAAAAGGTGCTATAGGTATACCCTAGATGGAATTGCAGAAGTAGAAAAGAGAGGTGGAGCCCCAGAAACCTGTTTCTGGATGCACTATTTTGGACATGTGGTAAAAATAAAGAAAGATATGTTTATAAGGACTATTAATAAATATTTTCTCTTTGGAAATTGAATTGTACTTCTACCCGCTTTGAGAATTTACAGGATTCAATAGATGGGCACAAATTAGTCTGGAGTGGTTTTCAAATGTGAATATGCTTGGGAATTATTTCCTACTAACTCTTTCCTTGTAAAATCAAATCTCAAAAGAAGAAAATCCATTTAAAGATCCTATAACCACCACATTAATTGTACACAAATTGTTTTAGATGTATTTCTCCCATTTATTCCCACTTATCGGAAATCTTGTTAAAATTTCCAGTAGAGGTGCATATTGTGAACTTGGCCCAAACCCCAAAACTTGGGGGGGGTAGCCCAGAAACAGCTGCTGGGGTAGTTGTTCTCCTCCCTACTGTTTTCCCTCATTCACAGTCCTGGGGTTTTGCTAAATGCCGCCCAGTAGAACAAAATTATCTCAGTGCTGGTTGCCAACCAAAGAAAGGCAGTTAGCTGATGAAACAAAGCAGAAGATGTCTTTCTTCCTTCCTAAATGTGTTAAATCAATAGCTTTTCTTGTGTCTGTGTGTGAAAGGAATAACAAATAGCAGAGGGCATACAGCAGGTGGTAAGTAAAAAACCACCAATTGCATCTTAAAGTCCTTCTTGTTTTTGCGGGGGTCCCTGGGACAGTGGGGAACCTCAGGGCCTGGCCTGGGCTCCTGCAACTCATCACTTCCTGGTATCTGATTCCCATCTAATCCAACCTACCTGTCTCCCTTGACGGTTCCCTGCCACCCCCATCATAAATATATTGTCCCCTCTCTCTTCCTCTGTTAAATATTCTCCAAATTGAATTTGTCATTTTTATCCTCCAAGTCCTACTTTATAACAAACAAAAATTTCTGCTGGCCATGGGGCCTTCCCTGGGGCTGCCCAGCTGCCATTGGGGTGATTAGGGTGTTTCCTGCAGCTGAAGCCTCTTGTAATTAGCAAGCCCCTCAGGCAGTCTGGACTCTGAATTTAGCAGCCATCTGGTATCATCTGTAAAGGACAATAGCACTGTATTTTCTCTGTGGACTCAGCTCTGCCTGCACCCCACCCCCACTCCAGCAACCCCTCACAAAGATCTCACTGTCTATCTCCCTGTCAACCTGTAAGTATGGAGGTGACTTGGGCTCTAGCTAACTTGGGAAGCTCTAACTAAGATGGTCAAGGTGACTGAGAGTCAGAAGTTTCCAGAACCATCAAGAGGATAAAGCAAAAGACTACAATGGGCCAAACAGCAGCTCTTGGTGGTCTACACAGTTTCTCAAAGTGTGGCTTCTGTGTTGGCGGCATTCAGGCCCCTTCCTAGACTTATAGTCAGAAACTGGGAAGGGGCCCAGCAATGTATGTTTTAATGAGCTCCCCGGCCATGGTGATGCAACCTAAAGTTACCAACTACTGTCCTAGGTTTCTCACCAGTGCACTATATTTTGGGCAGGATAATTCTTTGTCTTGGGCGTTGTCCTGTGTATCATGGTGTTACCGCTGTCGGCCGGTGACAAGTCCTTGCTTCCCCGATGCTGAAGAATCACACCAGAGAGCACGCCTAGGCAAGGTCAGAGTAGAAATTAGAAGTTTATTAAAGGACAGCAGAAAAGACTTATCCCGGAGGAAGAAGGGGACCCAAGAGGTGGAATCCGTAGAAGTGTGGTTGTCTCCCCATTTTATAGTTTTGGTGATGGAATGTAGGTTGGAAGGCCCAGGGGTGGGACACAGGTGGGCCAAACAAGTAATCTGGGCAGGAAGGACTTCATTATCACTTATTTGGGATGGGCTTATCACTTCTTTGGGATGGGCCCTGGGTTCCATTAACATTTGGAATGTTGGGGGCTGTTTCCTGGGTTCCATTAACATTTCTTTGGGGTGGACTTTGACCTAGGGCCTTTCATGGACTTCATTAACATTCCTTGAGTTGTCCTGCATTTGAGCATGGCCTCTATTTTAGATCTTATTCGATATTAGACCCCATTTACCTAACTACACTGACTACCTAATTTTAAATCTGGCTTCAATGGGGCTGTCTAAAAAGCATCACTGTCTTCTATCCATTGGGTGCCAGTAGCATCCTCTTAGTTTTAACCATCCAAAACATCTCCACATTTTGTCAAATTCCCCACACTGCTCTATAGGACCTCCCTACAGGTTCTCTAATTACTTAGTGCTATTTGATCAGTGATTGTTGATATAAAAAACTCTTTATAGATGGTATATAGAGTGCTGTATGTGCATTGCTTCTTGGACCTTAATATGCCTGGAAGTCACCTGGGGATCTTGTTAAAAATCTGTTCTGATTCAGGAAATCTGAGTTGGATTCAAACACAGTGCATTTTTAACAAGCTAAAAGTGATGCCCATGTTGCTGCTTTGCAGAATACACTTTGATTAACAAGGTCATACAGGATCCCAAAAGATTTATTGAATGGAAGAATGAATGAATAATTAAAAGCTAAGGATTCCTTTTGTGGCATGTGTAAGCATTTTTCTCTTCGCCATTGAAGTCCCCATTTCCAAAATGTATTTTCTTTTATTATTCCTGTATTGTAATATTTAGAAAGATCAAATTTATTGTAGTATATATGTAATAAATCTATAGTCATATACATGAAGTTGTCATATTTTATATATATATATATTTATATATATATATATATATATATATATATATATATCTTTGCATATGAACCATAGTACATTTAGAGATGCTACAAATAAATGCCCAAAGTTCATTTACTATCCAGTGAAAGAGAGACCAGGTACTACAAGTTTTAATCCACTCAACTGATGTCTTTGACACTTTCTCTGTACAGGGTATACTACTCAAAATCATATATATCATATATATACCAAGTACAATAAATGCATACCTACAGCCATATGCTTTTACCATATGAATTCTCAAAAATTTAAAAGTCATGTTTGCTGTGAGAGGTAAATACCTTTTGGCCAAAAATACACATAAAAGAGAAAATTAGTCAGCAGGGCTCACTTGTTTTCACTGTCATCTCAGTTAGTGAGAAACTGGTTTCAAATGATCTTCTATCAGAGCCTGAGAAGGATAGCAACTACACAAGTGGCAAGGCAATTTCCTTCTAGAGCTAATGAATACCTGGTACTTTCTTTGTTTCTCAGTTAATCCATTGACAGATGTGACTCGGAGGTGCAAAGAAGCCCTAAGATCTTGAGGATTGAGAGCTATTCTTTTTTTCCTAGAAGTTCAAGGGCTTTTTTTTTTTCCCCTTGAAATTGGAAAAAACCAGAGACTGGCATGCTATCAAATATTCCTGTATGTGCAGAGTGGCACTCTGTGATGGATAATAGGGAAGTTGTCATACTTGATGTGCTGTTTTGCACCAAGGCTTAAGATAGAACAGCATGGGGCCTCAATTTCAAGAAGATATGAATGAGCTCAAATGGGCTCATTTTCATTGCTGCATCCCATCATGACACTGCCCTTCAGCTTAAATTGTGCTTGTGTTGCAAATAAATCAGTGGTTATAGATGCACACATTCTACTTAAAAGGTCCTCTTTATAGAACATATGAATCCTCATTTTATAATGTGTGACAGACACATAATAAGCCTCTCCCTGCCTCCATTTCAACCAGCCTATTTTTTTTTTTTTTTTTTTTTTTTGCCATCTGACACATAGCTAGACTATATTTCCCATCTCCTTTGCAGCGTGGTGTGGCCATGAAGCTTATTTTTGGTCACTAAAATGTAGATGGACCCTATGTGATCCACTATCATACCTGGCCTGGGAAATCTTCCCTGCACCACCCATCAAGCTCTTAGGCCTTCTACTGGCTTGATGCACATAATTCCAGTGACCATGGAAGCCAGGTTTTGAAGATGGAGAAACTCAAATATGAAGAATTAAATTGAAATTCTGGGTCCCTGTTGGGTAGGCACTATCTACTCATTAATTGGGAACATCTGTTTTTTTTTTATTATTATTATGAAAAGAAAAAAACAATTTCTCTTGTGCATGAGCCATTATACACTTTTTGGATTCATTTGTTTCAACTGACAGAATTTACCCTAATTATTATACCATTTCTCATACATAGTTGATTTTCTTGGAGCTAGGTGTGTAGCTTTGTGGTAGAGCACTTGTCTAGCACGCTCAAGGCCCTGCATTCAATTGCTAGAAACACACACACACACACACACACACACACACACATACATCCTGATTGTGCTGGCAGATATACACTTTTTCCATCCTTGATGCTGGGGGCACATGTTGCTTTTGGTTCCTTTTCTCCTTTCTTGCTGACACTGTCATCATTACCTTCATGTCGGTCCTTATCACTATTCCAAACTCACCTAGCCTACTGACGTTTTGGTCCCTGTTTCTAATTATCATCTCATTTTAGAACTCTTTGGTGATCAGATGTAAGATGCAACAAGAGAAAGGGAAATACAAAACTCTACTTCGCAGCTCCTGTTCCTGCTGTCAGTCTTTCCTCTTTCCTTTTCTCAATCCCGTTCCCCTTTTCCACGTTAGACACTCTTCCAATTTCTCATGATTTCCTGGAATTGTTATTCTCATTTCTCACCATATCAGATCCTCATTCCCTGCTTTTGATTTTATTGTCTTCATTCCCTCCATTCAACTAGCGTCTGGCTATAGCAAATTTCCTTGAATCTAAGAGGCATCTTATCATACAAATATAGAATTTTAAATGTAACAGGAAGATGCAAATGTGGGAAGATCACATTAAAAAAAAAAAGCACAAAGTGAGAAGGAAAGACCTCCTAGGCACTTCAATCAGGGCAGTGTTGGGTCAAGCCGGGAGAAGAGATTATGTTGATGTGGCTGAGATGTCAGCCATGCTAAGAAATGAAATGCCATTTCTTCCTGGCAATTAAAGTTGTGAATGCCTCTGTGAGAACTATTCTGAAGAACGGATCTGGGAAAGAAGTTAGACTGGAAAAGTGTTAGAGGGAGATGTGGAAATTAATGAGGACACAGACAACTCGTTTGAAAAATTTGTGAGGGCAAAAATTAGGGATCTATAAAAGTGTAGCAGAGAATAGATAACTTGATGGATCAAGTTGGGTGACTTAGAAGAGGGCTAAGGAAGACCTGAACAGACAGAGTTACAGAACCAGGTTGAGGGGGGTGCATAGCTCCAGGGAACAAAAACAGTTCTGAATAGATGGGTATGGGAGGAGATAATGGAAAGAGAAAATTGAGAGGAAAAGTAAAAAATTTTCCTACGGACCAATTATGCCTATGGATGAGTCTCAATGGGAGAAATAGCACGTCCAGTGGTCCATTTTCAGAATATAGTTTTTTAGCCTTAATTAAATGTAATATCCAATCATAGCCATTTTGAGCTCCTCAGCCTGTATCCAATCACAGGCATTATAATTATAGCCCTTCTCTTTTCCCCTCCCCTATTTTAAAATTAGCCAATCACAGATTGTAACCCCCAGCTCCTCCTATCTGAAAGGGACATTATTGTTGCCTTAGGGATAAAACCAGGCTGACTGCTACCCCAGTGTGCTTGCTTGCCAGGGCTTTGTTCAGTGGCACATCCTTTCTGCAAGAGTAAGGTTTATCTGCAGAGATACTTCCAAGCACATGTTTGATCTCTGTGGCACCCTGGTCCTCTCTAACAGGAAGAATCTTTTTCTGTAAGAAAGTATATTCCTATAAATAAGAAAACAATATTATAATGATTAGAGATGAGGAAAGGGAGATGAGAATTGTAACCAACACTTAGCATTTGCACATATACACATTTACAAATGTCTTTTACCTAGCAGGGGATTGACTCTTGAAAATCTAGCAAGATGAAGATGAAATAGTGAAAAGTGGGTTTCCCAGCTTTGTCATTCATATTGAGATCATTTGTTCTTTGCACAAGAACATTCCTGTTCTACCACCATAACTGGTTACTCTGTTGACATACTTGTTTAAAGACTATAGGACTTTGACATGATTAGCATTTAAAGCCTAGGGATGGAGTATAACTTTAGCTCACCAGCATGAAAATGGAGATCAGAAAATGTTCAAAGGACATTGACTTACGTTCTAATGACTGAACTATGGGATATATGTCATTTTAATTTCATTACCTGATATAAGGAATCACCAGGGAATAAAATTGTATGTTTATCTCTAGCCACTAGAATTCTAATGGAGAATGATGACAAAGTAATAGGAAAGAAATGAATTGATCATTTAATAATAGCAATGTGCACATGATAAAAATAGAATGTTTTTAAAAGTCATATTTTTTAAATTTTATTCTATAGCTCTAAAGAAAGCATAATTTCAAAATTCAATTTAATTTCATTCAATTCAATTCAATCCAGCTCGATGTAACTCAAGAAACATATTTAATTAGGAATCCAAAAGTCATACCAAATATTGAGTTTGAAAAAAACTATTTTTTTTCCGAATACAAAATACATATATAACTACATCAGTATTGTATGAAAATATATTCAAATTTGGAAAATGTAGCAAGAGATTATATTGCAGGAATGGCATCAGTAAGAAAAAGCATGTGCCAAATGTATGCTAGGGGGTATTTTGGAGAAATTAAATGTTTTCTGAACAACCGTGACACAATTGATGCTTTCTGTTGTTATTGACTTCGTAGGAATGAAACTCTAGATATTTTTCTCAGAATTATACAGAAAGAAATGGCATTCTTGAATCTTTTTTTCAGTTGTTATGTAAGAACATGGGTGAGTTGGGGAAAACAATTTTTTTGAGAGAGAGAATGGTGGTATCATGTGGCTGGAGACAGGGGAGTGTGTTAGTGAAACCAGTCTTGAAAATCAGGATGGCCCTGCTCCCTCAGTGTTAATGATGAAACACCCAGGAAGCACTGAGGCAAGCACAAAAAGATTTATTTAAAGGATAGAAGAGAGAGAGAGAGAGAGAGAGAGAGAGAGAATGAGCGAGCACTCCAGAGAAGAGGGGGGGCAGAACTGGTGCCTCCAGGGGGTGTCTTTCCCCTTTTAGAGATCTTAGGTTTCCTATGTCCCCTCCTCCTGTTATCTTGCTTATGTGACCAAAAGGGCAGTAAGAAAGCCATCCAGGGGGTACCTTTCCCTATTTTTCATATCTGCCCAGAGAAGCAGGAAGGAATCCACCTGCCAGCGACACATTAGCAATTCCTTGTTGAGAGGAACAGTTCTCTGGAGTCGGGTGACCTTGGCAACAGGTGAGGAGTAAGCAGAGGAAAGTGTTCTGGAGATACTAGCATTTTATTTCTTTGCAAAGGAGCCCCAATCTTCCATACCCAATCATTCGTTACCTACGCTGACTGTGCTTTTGCCCTAGTCTCATTAGGAAGAAAGTAGTTGGCCAGTGAGAACTTCTGTTGTGTGTGTGAAAAACCAGCCTCTACCTCAGAGCAAAGCCTGTCCAAGGAAGGGACATCACCTTTGTCCTTGGAAAGACCCACAGAGCACTCCTAGGCACATTCCCACCCTGCTGAGTTGTTTATCTACAAATAACAGGAGAGATCTGCTGCGCCAGGTGTCCCTGACTCAGTCAGGCTAGGTGGGGACCCATAGCAACCCCCTAGCAGCCACCAATCAGCATGAGACAGGGAAATACCTGGGATGCCAGATGACCCTCCCAGTAGTTTATGGTGGTTGATAACGTGTTGGGAAACCATGTAGTTCAGCACGTACACCCCTTTTGGCTTAAACCAATCAGTTCAAACGAATCCCCCTCTTGCACTAACCCATCACCCCTACCCAACTTGTTCCTGCCAGTGAATGTGCTAATCATGTTTTAGAGTTGTTTTATGATTTTCCCGCGGTGTGTGATAATTTGTTAAGAGATGCTATGATGTATGTGAAGTCCCTGCCTTCCCCAAAGAGTATATAAAACTGCTGCAAACCCTGGGCTGGGGCCTCTCAGTGTCACAAGTTGCTGTGTGCACGGAGGACCGAGTTAGCTCACAATAAACACCTCTTTGCTGCTTACATCGATCTTGGTCTCTGGTGGTCTTTTGGGGGTCCCGAATTCGAGCATAACATGTGCTAGCTTATTAGGGCTACTGTAGCAAAGATCTCAAACTGGACGGCTTCAAACAATCAAAATTTACGGAGGTCTACAATCAAGGTAGGGCCACACCACCTATGGAAATTTCAGGGAAGAATCCTTCCTACCCTCTTTCCACCTTCTGGTGGTGGCCATCAATCATTGACATCCCTTAGCTTACAGATGCACTATTCTAGTATCTCTTTCTTTCTCTCTCTCTCTCTCTCCATAGTGTTTCTTTCCCCTGTGTGTTTACATCTTCACATGGTGTTTTCCTTTTCTTATATGGGACACCAGTCACGTTGAACTAGACTTCATGTGAATTACCTCATCCTGACTTGATTACATTAAAACACCCTGTTTCCAAATGAGTTCACATTCTCAGGTACCAGGTGATAGGACCTCAAACATATCTTTTTGGGGGATACAATTAAAGCCCTAACAGTAGACATGGATATTGTTGTACGGAGAGCAAAGTCTAGTGTTCTGTATGAGACTCTCTGAAGAGTTGTTCTGTGTCTAATGTTACTGGATCCTTAGTGTTAACTCCCAGATCTTCACTAAACTTCTACCATTTCTTGATGTGAACAGAATTTTCACAATATCAAGGTAAAGGAACTCTGTTCCATTTCTTAACCACCGTGGGACAGAAAGAAAAGCATAGGTTTGAATACTGAATAATATAGAATACAAACTAAGTTTCTGTAACAAAGAAAAGCCAAATCCAGAGGCTTCAATGAAACAACAGTCAATTCTCTGTGATCTTACAGTCCACAGGGAAGCTCAGGTAAGGTAGGAAGTGCTGCCCAAGGCTGTCAAAGGTCTCAAGCTGTAGGCATTGCGAGGTTCAAGTTAACTACTTCATTGTCACCATTGTCTAGCCAGCAGGAAGTGAGAAAGAGAGCATGAAGGCAAACAACTTTCTTAGTAAAAGATATGATTCATAAGTTTGCAGCATTGTTTCCTTTCAAATATCACCGGCTAGAAATTTATCAAAGAGTCATACCTGGCTGTAAAAGAGGCTGGGAAAATGTAATCCCTGTGTGACCAATGTTGTGCCTTGCTGACACCTGGTAGGAAGGGGATTCTGCTTCTTATAATAAAAAAGGACAGGAATACTAGGGGACAATTAGCAGTCTCTGTCACAAGTTATGGTGACTTGAATGAGACAGAAATTGCTATTAGAGTTAACCAATTTAATCTCTTAGGAATTCCCAGAAACTCCAGTACTTCCAAAAGACAACATGGCCATTAAAAATGTATGGTGGCTGGAAAGTGCAGTGTGTGGCATGGGACTCGCTCGATATTTTTATTTTCAAAGTACAGATGTTCGCAGACTTCATATGTGTCTAGACCTTATGTAACAGAAGAGAAAGGTGTAAGTTGGAATCTCACTGCTAAAAAAGTCAAAAAGAGGAAACTAGAATAAACTAAATTAAAGAAGTGTTGCAAATTTGATTTCAAAAATAGGCAAGAAGAGAATTCAAAGTCTATTTGTAATCACTTATATATTGAGAGATAAGTAAGTAAAGAATTTTTGAGAGTAATTACAGAAAACATAAGGGTTTAAAAAACAAATGGAATTACCTTCATTTTGAGATTTAACTAAGGTATTGAGTTTATGGCAGTAATGCTGTTCTCTCTCTTTCTCACACACACACACACACACACACACACAATTTTGCCCCGTTTGTATGTGTGTGTGTGTGTGTGTGTGTGTGTGTGTATGTGTGTGGTACCGGGGATTGAACCCAGATGTGCTTAACCACTGAGCAACATTCCTAGCCCTTTTTAATATTTTATTTTGAGACAAGGTCTTACTAAATTGCTTAGGGCCTCACTAAATTGCTGAGGCTGGCTTTGAACTTGCAATCCTTCTGCCTCAGCCTCCTGAGCTGCTGGGATTACAGGTGTACACCATGGCCGCACCCAGCTAAAGAGATTTTCCATAATTTATGATGATTCCACTTATGAGCTTTTTACTTTATGATGATGTGCTGGGAGCCATCAGCCAAGTAGGTATGACAATTTCCTTGCCAGCTACCCCCATGCTGTCTAATGGAAGGACTCCTGAAAGGTGACCTTGCTCAAGGACCAGGGCGGATCCATGTTTAGGGTGTCCCCAGTTTAGCATAATAGGAGATTAGGGTGTTCCCCCTTTAGAATAGGGCATATCCTGCTGCCTGAGTTCCTCTTGAGTTCTTAGGGTCAGACAATATATTTAGGAGACAGAAGCCCAATGAGTGGTGGATTTGGGCAGAGAACGTGGATTTCCCCAGAACGTGTTTGTAGAAGGCCAGTGTGAGATCGGGAATAAAGAATTGCTGTTTGAATCTACAAGCTGTGAGTGGCTCGTGATTTGTGCCCAGCCAGAGACTGCGGCAATGATGAGAAAGTGTATCCATTCAGTCATTCTGTTTTCCACTTTCAGTACATTATTCAGTAATGTTCATGAGCTGTTGAACATTTTATTTTTAAAAAGCTTGTTAGATAGCATTTAGATATAATTGGTGGGAACATAGAGTTAAAGGGTTAATTCTAAAGACTCAGCCTACGGTGCTAACTCTCCAGCATGTCTTCCTTTGAAATAGCTCACGCGAGGCCATTCTGACCCAGCTGTGGTTTTAATGGATAACAGGATGTTACAACACTTGACTAACAAGCTTGTTATTTTCAGGGTTGCTCTTTCTTCTTAGGGCTGAAGAATACAGGTCCCAAAACTCCTCGGCCAATAAAAAGAACACAAGTTACCCTGATCTGGGCTGAACCTGGATGAAACAGTGCCTTTGTGACCTTGACATAAACCACTATGACCAAGAGTTGCCTGTAGGTAGAAACATGTGCAAGCAGGGACTTAAAAATAAGATACAATCCTACTGTCAGTCAAAAGTTAAAGAGGTGGTACTTGGGTAGAATTCTTCAGAAACCTCTCTGCTTACCCCAATAAAACTGAGCTAACAACGAAGCGAGCTAGAACTCTCCTTTTTGAGAATACTGACTCTGTCCCTTGAGAATGTCTTTTTTTTCCCCTTCTTCTGTCCTTTCTAATAAGACTTTGCTATACTCCTTACTTAGTGTCTTGCTTGAAATCCTCTCATGCAAGAATGACACAAGAGCCAAGAATACAAAGCAATCTCCAGTAAAATCTTATCTCAGGTATCATCTCCTTCATCTGGCTTGGTGTTAGATAATTTTGCGCAATTGTGGGTTAATATAAGTGTTCTGAGTATGTTTAACGTTGCCTGGAGCAAACTATGATGTTCAGTAAGTGTGTTAGTCCGTTTTTCCATTGCCATGACTAAAATACCTGACAAGAACAATTTAGAAGAGACAAGTTTATTTTGGTTCATGGTTTCAGTGGTTCAGACCATAGTGGGCCAAGTTCATTGCTCTGGGCCCAAGATGAGGCTGAACATCATGGTGGAAGAGCACTGCTCCATTCATGTCTTGATGGGAAGTAGAGAGAAGGAAGGAGGAAAGGGCCTTCAGGGAAGATGAACCTTTCCAGAGAATGCACCCCTCCCCCACAGTGTTCAGCCCTGCCCCATCTACCGACAGATAGTCCCTTCAAACTTGGATGGACTGTTTTAGTTAACAAGCATTAACACGGGAATTTTGGAGTGATACCTTATATTTAAACCACAATAGTAGTTTAGGGCGTCTTAAGTATATTTTCAACTTATGAAATTTTCAAGTTGTAAAGAGTTAATCAGGGTGCAAATCCACCATAAGTTGAGGAGTGCTTATATATAATAATAAAACTATGAAATTCTGTTCACAATAATCTAGTCTTGGTTGTCTATAAATAATCTAGTGGTTTTTTTTTTTTAACATCTGCTTAAGAAACACTACCACAAATAATACTTAATGACAAAAGATACCAAGCTTTTTCCTTAGAGACAAAGATACAAAGTTTGTCCCCAAGAGAACAACAAAATAAAACTACTATTATAATGTGTTAAAGGTTCTAGCCAGTGAAATACGGTAAGCAAACAAACAATTTCCCAATTATTTCTCAAAGAGAGAGAGAGAGAGAGAGAGAGAGAGAGAGAGAGAGAAATAGATCTATAAAGCTGACATTTGTGGGGGGTACTGAGGATTGAACCCAGGGCATTTTACCACTGAGCTACATCCCCAGTCCTTTTTATTTTGAGACAGGTTCTTGCAATATTGCTGAGGGTGTTGCTAAGTTGCCCAGGTTGGCCTTCAACTTGCAATCCTCCTGCCTCAGCCTCCTAGTGCTGGGATTACAGGTGTGTGCCACCATATCCAGCTAAATCTGTCACCTTTTTCCTGATAGATAAATTAATTGTGCCCCCAAATTTATGTGTTGATTATATAATAACAATTTTGCTAAATAAGTGGTCAATATTAAAATTATTTTTTATATAAGAGTAACAAATATAAAGTAAAACTCAAAACACTTTTATAGTAGCATAAAGATATTCAGTCTGTAGCAATAAATCTAAGAAAGATATTCAAGACTTCTATGGTTAAAATAATATTATTGGAATTAGCAAAGGGAACTGAAATAAATATACATGTGTTCATGAATTGAAAAAGACTTAAAATTATTTAGATACCAACCCTTTACACACTGTTCTATAGATTTGTCACAATCTCAATTAAATTCTCAGTAATCTTTTTTTTTGTGAAAAATGAGAATACTTGAATATTTATACAGAATGCAAAGGCAAAGAATAGTTCAGTCAATATAAATTCAAAAATCAAAGAAAGAGGACTTACCCTATCAGATACCTGTTGAAAGTTGATTTAGATAAGTTGGTATTGGCTCAATAATAAACAACTAGACATATCCTCTCTCCCACCAATTTTCACAATATCCTGCCACCAGATTTATGTTAAACGTGACACCACAGTGTGTGGGAAGCTCTTTCAATAAATGATACTTGGTCAGTTGATATCCAGTTTGAAAAAAAATATTGTTGCCTTTATATCACTCAAAAATCGATTTCAGATGTAATATAGATAGAACTTTGAAGACAAAACTGAGACTTTTAGAAGTCTTTTAGAAGAAATTAAAGGAGAAATTTTGTGATTTTGAAGTAGCACAAATTTCTTAGAACATAAAATACTCTAATTCAAAAAAAAGACAACAGATAAATATAATAATATTGAAAGCTTCATTTTACTAAAATATACCATTGAAATAATTATAAATAAAGTCTACAGTGACATATTATATTTCTAATTCATGTATCTGAAAAAGACTCTATCTAGAATATACAAAGTATACCTATTAATCCATAAGAAGTAAATAGCCAAACAGAAAAATGGACAAAAGACTTGAAGGTAGATCACAAAAGAGAATATAAAAATGGACAAAACCCATATGGAACAGCAAGGAACATTTGAGAAAGTGCTGGAAACTGAGGAAAATTCCTGAGCAAATGCAAATTAAAGGCTCAATGCTATACCACAATACACACATGTGAATGGTTAAAAGGAAAAGACACACTGGCACCATGGCTCCCATTCTCAGAGGCCATGCAACCAAGGGTGCCTGCCTCTGCAGGGCTCAAGGACACATCCTTCTGTAGGTTGCACCCCTGCACCATACCAAAGCCCTCCCACAAACCAATTCCACAGACTTCTGGATTTCATGGTTAGTATAGTCACAGCAGTAATCCCATTTCTAAGTACCAATTTCTGCATTCTTCAGCTTTTCATGGTTTTTTTTTTTTTTTTTTTTTTTTTTTTGTGACCCAAATACCTGAGAAAAATAACTTAAAAAGAGGAAAGATTTAGCTGGACATGGTGGCACACGCCTGCAATCCCAAAGGCTCAGGAGGCTGAGGTAAGAGAATCGCAGGTTCGAAGCCAGCCTCAGCAAAGGTGAGGCGCTAAACAACTCAGTGAGACCTGTCTCTAAATAAAATACAAAAAATAGGGCAGGCGATGGTGCTCAGTGGTTGAGTGCCCCTGAGTTCAATCCCCAGGAACGCCCCCCCCCCAAAAAAAAATGAAGAGAAAAGATTTATTTTGGCTCTTGGTTTCAGATAATTCAGTCCATGGTTAGCTCGCTCCATGGCTTTGGGCCTGTGTCAGAGGGTGGGGCAGAGAAAGATTATAGAAGCCAAGAAGGAAGGGAATCAGGGGGTAGAAAAATGATAAATCCTTCGAGGGCATTCCCCAAGTGATCTTCTTCCTCCAATTAGTCCATTCAGCCACTAATGGATTAATCCACTGATTAAATTATGATTTCAAGATCCAATCACTTCCCCAAATCCCACTCTGAACACAAAACTTTGGGGGGACAGTCTAGATTTAACCAATAACAAACTAGCTAAAAAAGAAATAAAGTAACCTATTTACAATGGTCACAAGAAAAACTTAAGAATAAATTCAAGTGAAAGACCTTTACAATGAAAATTATGAAACACTGATGAAAGAAATTGAAGGCGACACCAAAAAGTGGAAAGATTATAATGCCCATGGAGTAAAAGAATTAATATTGTTGAAATGTTCATACTACACAAAGTGATCTATGGATTCAACATAATTCCCATCAGAATATGAATGACAATCTTCCCAGAAGTAGAAAATATAATCAGAACATTTACACTGAACTGTAAAAGATTGGGAATAGTGAAAGCAGTTCTGAGAAAAAAATAAAATAAAATAAAACTGAAAGTATCCAATAGCTGATTTGAAAACATACTACAAAGCTATAATAATCAAAGAGCATGATACTCACACATAGAACAACAAAACTGACACATAGACCAATGAAGTAGAATAGAGAACCCAGAAAATAATTCACATACTTACAGCCAAATGCTTTTTGACAAAAGTGCCAAGAACATACATTGGACAAAGAATAGAATCTTTAATAAGTGGTGCTGGGAAAAGTGGAAAGACACATACAGAAGAATGAGATTGGAGGCCTATCTCTCACCACATACAAAAGTCAACTCAAAATTCATCAAAGAACTAAATGTAAGAGATGAAGTTACTGAAAGAAAGCTTAAGAGAAATACTTCAAGACATTGGTATAGTGGTGAATTTTTGAATAAGTCCTCAAAACACAAGCAACAAAAGTAAAAAACAGATAACCATGATTATAATAAACTTCTTCACAGTAAAGGAAACAATTAATATAGTGAAGATACAATCTGAAAAATGTGAGAAAATGTGTGTTAACTATCCATGTGAAAATGGATTGCTATCCAGAATATGTAAGAAACAAAAAATCCCAAATAATACAATAACATGGGTAAATGATCTGAAGAGATATTCCTCAAAAAAGAAAAATTTAACATACAAATAGACATATAGCATGTAAAAAAATGCTCAGTGTCACTAATCATCATGGAAATGAAAATCAAAACTTCAATGAAACGCCATCTCACTCCATTTAGATTGGCTATTATCAAAAAGATAAAAAAAAATCAATTACTGTCAAACATGTAAAGAAAGGGATACTCTTGTGTACTATTGGTAAAAATGTAAATTAATACAGTCATATGGCAAAAAGTATTATGGAAGATCTTCAAAAAACTAAGAATAGAAATATCATGTGATCCAGCAATCCTACTACTAGGTATACATCCAGAGAGCACAAAAAAAAAAAAAAAAAAAAAGAAAAAGAAAGAAAATGTGTTATTTATACACAATGGAATATTGCTCAGCCGTAAAAAAGAATGAAATCTCTTATTTGTGGCAACATGGATGGAAGCAGAGGATATCATGTTAATCAAAATAGCCAGATTCTAAAGGACAAACACTGAATGTTCTCATTCATCTGTTGAATTGAAAAAGTTGATCTCACAGAAGAGAGTAGAATGGCAGTCACTAGTATGTAGGAAGGGTAGGGATGAGGGCAGATAAGAGGAATCCAAATACAGCTAGATAGTAGGAATTAATTCTAGTGTTCTATAGCACAGTATGGTATTATATATTTCAAGATAACTGATAAAGAACCACTAAGTTTCTTAGCACATAGGCATTATAGGTGTTTAAGGAGGTGAAAATGCTGATTATCTTGATTTGATCATTATATATTGTATACATGTGTTGAATTGTTTTACTGTATGTGGTAAATATGTGCAAATTAACATATTTTTCTTCTTTTCTTCTGAGGGGAGGGGTACCAGGTATTGAACTCAGGGGCATTCAACCACTGAGCCACATCCCCAGCCCTTTTCTGTATTTTATTTAGACACAGGGTCTCACTGAGTTGCTTAATACCTTGCCTTTGTTGAGGCTGGCTTTGAACTCACAATCCTTCTGTCTCATCCTCCCTAGCTGCTGGGATTACAGGTATGCGCCACAGTGTCTGGCCAGTTAACATGTTTTAAAAAATCTGAATGACAAAAAAAAAAAAAAAAAAAAACCAAAACCCAAGTGTTGACAAGGATGTGGAGCACCCTGACCTTTTCATACAACTGCTGAGATGTACATTGTCAAAACTGTTTTTGAAACTATTTGGCAGTATAAATTAGAGATATGCACAGCCTCCAACTCAGAAATGCCATTCTTAATTATATATTTCATTGAAATGAATACCTATTTTCAAAACAAAAGATGTGGGCAAAGATGTTCCTGGCAGCAATATTTATAACAGTCAAAAGCTGGAACTTGAAACATGCTAATTAACTGTGGAAGGGAACCTGGTGCAGCTGTGTACTTCTATAATCCCAGTGACCTGGGAGGCTGAGGCAGGAGGTTCTCCAGTTAGAGGTCAGTATCAGCAACTTAGTGACACTCTGTCTCAAAAAAAACAAAAAAACAAATAAGCAAATAAATAAATAAAGGTTATAGCTCACTGGTTAAAGTGCCCCTGGGTTCAATTCCCAGTACAGCAAAGCAATAACAATAAAGGCAGTGGAAAGGGTAAACAAATTGTGGTATACCTGTTTTCTCAATAGAATGCTGTACAAAGATGAGAAACTACATGCTACAACATGGATAAATCTCACAAATGTGGAAGAGAAAACAGTGAAAGGCAAGAGACAAAGTGTGGATAAGGTATGACATTATTTAGTATGAAATCAGGCAAACTAATCTCTGATGTTTGAAGTTAAGATAATGGTCATCTATGGTTGAGGTGGGGAAGCGACTGAAAGGCACCAGGAGAGAACTTCTGGAGGTGCCCTTAATGTTCTGTTCTAAACTTGCTATTCTGTACGTGGTTATTTCTAATTTGTTAGAATCAGAACACTGTGCACTTATAATTTTTGTACATTTCTACATATAGGCTGTATATCAAGACAATTAAAATAATTAATTCTATACCTCATGGTTACATGTCATACAAAATAATTAGAAGCTATACTTTCAGATCTTAAATAATATCATAGGCCCAAATGAGAAAAGTTAAATTCATGCCATGATGTTATTTGAGGTCCACAGAAATAATAATTACAAGAAAAGTAATATTCAAAGTTTAAATGACAAAGTTGATTTACAGAGAAGCAGATGGGATGGAAGGATTCCTAGGAGAAGCGTTATCTTTAGTTTTGTCTTGCTTTCAATATGGTTTTTGAGAAAGGCATGCAATGTTATAGTTTAAAAAAGTCATATGCATATGCACATATATCTTTTAATTTCAAAGCATGTGATGACTTGCAAAATAAAAAATTAAAAGAGAAGATTTAAGGATATAAAAACTGACTATGGGAAATCCCAAAGCTGTTTTAATTAACAATCTTAAAGTTTAAACGAATATTTGCCTAGCAAGTGAAGGAAGTGATCACAAAGAAGAGTCAAGGACACCATGACACTTTGAAAGCTGTTTCTCTCCTATAAGGGAATATGACCCTTCATTAATGACTTTTTCCAATCTACTACTTTTCTATCATTTATTTGTTCCCCTTGGTCCAAGTATACCTATGTATGTAGAATTGAAATGAGGATTTTGCAACCCGAGGTACAGATTAATTATTATAATTGTAATGGTTTCAGTAGAAGCCTAGAGAGAAATGATTTCAAAATGCAAATAACATCATCCCTTTCAACAACAAATTATAGCACTTTTGAGTGACCTGACATTTTAACTGCATAGTAAAATGAGGGCTACAAAATGTAGACACCAACCATAACTTTCATGATATATTCTAACTTCATGGCAGTTGTTTGCAATGCATGGTCTTTTTTTATGGAAGATTAAAAGAGAAAACGACTTCTCTACTCACTATACTTCTGACACCAAATGTGTGGGTTTTCTCCAGTACTCTGTAAGATATCCTACAATTTAATTATGATGTGACCTGGAGTTACTGCAGATTCCGTAGGTAAAGGGCTCTCTCTCACAAGACTCTCTCCTCAGTTCAAATGTCAGTTACAAGTGTTGGGTCCCCCATTTCTGATTTAGCTAAAAATTGGGGGTCTCCACAATCCCTTCTTGTGTTTTATAATTTGCCACAATGGGTCATAGAACTCAGGGAAACTTTACCACTTTGATATGAGAGATATCATAATGATACTAACCAACAGTCAGATGAAATAGCAAATAGGGCAAAACTCAGGGAAGGGGTGTGGCCCAATTCACTTGTGCTGCCACCTTCTCTGTACCTTGATGTGTATAATTACCCAGAAGCATGGGACTCTCTCAGACTCATTGCCTAGGGTTTTACGTTACATAGGCATGATCAATGAGCTCATTAGACACTGGTGACTACCTTAAGCTCCAATCGTTTTACGTTCCCCAGAGGTTGGGGTGCCATGGGGCTGAAAATTCCAACCCCCTAATGATGCCTTAGTCTTGTCAGAATCAGTCTCTTTCCTGTGTAATGCCAGATTTGTGGGACCCCCAATAGACCTCCAGGAGCTGAATCCAATGCAATCACACAAGAGTCTTTATTGCAAGCTCCAGCCTGGACTCACAACCGTTCCCGTCCCAGGGGTCCCAGGGAGTGAGTCCCGGTCCTTTGTTCAGTGAGATTTTATAGGTTTTGGGGGGATACTCTATGCGTCACAATACAACACAGCAAATCATTTCACACCATGGGAAAATCAAACAACAACTCTTAACATTGATTAGCACATTCACTAGTGAGAACAAGTTGGGTAGGGGTGATTGGTTAGTACAAGAGGGGGATTCCTTTGAACTGATTGGTTTAAGCCATGAGGGGTATACATGCTGAACTACATGGTTTTCCAACATGTTATCAACCACCATAAACTACTGGGGGGTCATCTGGCATCCCAGGTATTTCCCTGTCTCATGCTGATTGGTGGTTGCTAGGGGGGTTGCTATGGGTCCTCACCTAGCCTGAGTCAGGGACACCTGGCACTGCAGATCTCTCCTGTTATTTGCAGACAAACAACTCAGCAGGGTGGGTATGTGTCTAGGAGTGCTCTGTGGGTCTTTCCAAGGACAAGGGTCATGCCCCCTTCATTGGACAGGCTTTGCTCTGGGGTAGAGGCTGGTTTCTCAAAAATGGAGTTACATCAGTTTCTCACCGCAGGTTTTTAGGGATTGCGACTGTCAATCTTTTCATTAGTGTACAAAGAGACATTTGTTTTAGTCAGACTTTTCACTGCTATGACTAAAAGATCTGACCAGAAAAATTATAGAAGAGAAAATGTTTATTTGGGGGCTCACAGTTTCAGAGGTATCAACCTATAGACAGCAGGCTCCCTTCCTCAGGGCTCGAGTGATGGCAGAACATCATGGCAGAAAAGTGTGGTGAAGGAAAGTGGCTCACATGATGATCAGGAAGCAGAGAGACTAAGCTCAGCTCACCAAATATATACCCCAAAGGCACATCCCCAATGACTCATGCCAGCCACACCCTACCCACCTACAGTTAACAATCAATTAATTCCTATAAGAGTGAAAGACCCTGCGATTCCCTGTCCAAGAAAGACGCACGAGACACTGGCTGCAAAAACAAGAGGCAATTTATTGATACACAGGTGCCTGCGGGTGCTCAGCAAAACCTCAGCCGGAGCTTTGGTGAACTGGCACACCGGGCTTTGGGGTACAGGTCTTTTATAGGATAAAGGGGCAGGTTTCACGCGCTCGGGAAGTAACAGGTTTCTTATTGGTTATTTTGAACCCAACATATAGATTACCTAAAGGGCAAAGTTGTTTTTCACTTTATGTTCCTGGATAAACCTCATGACAGTTACATATTAACACTCTGGTTTTTCTGTTCCTGCTTATCATTATCAGTTCCTGTTTGTTCAGGCATGCCTTGGGATCTGCTTTTCTGTTCTTTCTCAACCATCCTGTCCTCTCACAATAGACTACCCTTAACTGATTAACAGATAGACCTCTCTGGTGTTTACGTGGGTTAGCAACATGCCCTGATGGTTTCACAATGGGGCCTGGGGTTTCTGGGCTGGGGTCTTTCAAGAGGATGAATTCACTGATTAGGTGAAGGCTTTCATAACCCAATCATTTCTCCTCTGACTGTTCTTGCATTGCCTCCCATGTGAGCTTTTGGGGGACTATAACAACACTCATCACTCCATCATCCAAAGGTTTAGAAGCTCGTGGGTTAGAATAAGGGGTGGAGACCAAATATTAGAATAAAAGATTTCCTGTCACTCAGGAAATTTCAAGGGTTTTAGGAACTTGTGTCAGGAACTTGTGTGTGTGGGGGGGAGTCCAAATATATATTTCTTATCATGTCACAGAGATCTCTTTCTCAAAACAGAATTTAAGTCTCTTCAGTGGAGGACCTAAGCTTTGAAATTCTCTTTTCCTATCTCTGTAAAAAATCACCTTTGTGGGATCTTGGGCAATAAGGATCCTCTTAGCAGGTCTCATCCAGGCCACTTGAGAGATCTTAATGAGTAGAGAGGATTCATAAAATAGTTTCTCAGGAGCAGGATTACATGTTTATTTTGTACATATGCCCAGAAGCTTTGCAACGAGTGCATTTTTATAATTCTAATAGATTTTCAAGTACTGCCTATTCTTTTTTTTTTTTCCTATGCTAATAGCCAGAGGCTATTGAGATGGGAGTAATTTTAGAAAACCCTGAATAAAAACAAACATACTAAACATTCCTGCCAATTTGTGAATCAGCCAAACATTTCAGTTGCCAGTTTTATGTTATTTTTTTGGTTTGTTGAATTTATCTGGTTTGTCAATAAGTTAAAATCAAAACACCAGGAATGACCTCCAGTTTATCCCTCCTGTTTTCTACAGTCTAACTGGCAAGATCTACTGAAATCCAGATGCCAATATAACTTAAATCGTAGTTTGAAAAAAAAAAATTAAGACTGAAACTAAAGAAAAGACAGTGGCATCAAGGAAGCTTCTTTTAAAAATACAGCAAAGAAACAATATTTTAGGGTGTGTCTCTCTTACTTCCTGCTGTCTGAGGCACTCAGTTTTAGCTTCAAATGCTCTATGTTTTTAGTCAAAAACAGAAAGGTGGTATTTATACTTAAGGTTGAAAAAATATGATGAAAGTTAACTAGCAAACTTTGTATTCAGTCCTTAATTGTATATTCTAGAGAAATTTCTTCAATCAGGAAGTGATTGAGACTAGCAAAATCTCTGGTTTCACCGCCATTATGAGCCCATTTTGTGATTTCAAGAAACCCATTCAAGTCAAGTTGCTTGTTTTAAATACCTTCTGCCCCTTGTATTTTCAAAGGGCATTCTACACATACTTACATAGTCAAGAATATTGCTTTGTGTGTTCTGTCTCTTGGGTTCCAACCTTGGTACCTGTTATGGTTTGTGTATGAGATGTCTCCCAGACTCTCCTGTGTTAATGTCGGAATGCTCAGAGTGAAACGATTGGATTGCAAGAGCCATAATCTAACCAGTCTGGTCCTAGTTTGAATGGATGAACTGAGTGGTAACTGCAGGCAGGTAGGGCATGGCTGGAGAGAGTGGCTCACTGGGGATGCACCCTAGAAAGTTTTACTTACTCTGCAGCCCCTTTCTCTTCTCTCTGCTTCTCAGCTGCCATAAACTGAGCAGCTTTACTCTACCACCCTTTCATCCTGGTGTTCTGCCTCACTTGGGCCCAAAGTGATGGAGCTGACCAACCATGGACTAAATCTCTGAAACAGCTCCAAATAAACATTTCCTCCTCTGTGTTGTTCTTGTCATGTATTTTAGTAACAGCAACAGAAAACTGACTAACACAGTGCCTATCATGTGTGCACAGAACATGAGAGATAGGGTTGACTTCTGAAGGACCACTTCTAATATTTTTTATTCATGGTTGGGAAGGTCAAACTTGCTTTCTGAAGGTTTGGTAATTGAGTCTGCTGAAATAAACGGACAATAGACAGATTAACAGGAGAAAAAGCATACAGATTCATTTAATGTGCAGAGGACCTGTTCAGCTTAGGAACTTGAAGAAACACCAGATGGTGGAGGCTTAAAACTCTTCCCACAGGTGAGAGGGAAGTGAGGGGCTGAAGTCAATTTTAGAGAGGGAGTGTTTTACTTAGCTTTTCTGTCACTGTGACCAAAAGAACTGACAAGAAAAATATACAGGAGGAAAAGTTTATTTTGGCTCACAGTTTCAGAAGTCAGCTTATAGATGACTGACTCCATAGTTTGGGGCCCAAAATGGTAGAGGGCATGTTAGAGAAAAAAATAAGGTTGACACCAGGAAGGGGGAGAGAGAGAGAGTGAGAGAGAGAGAGAGAGAGAGAGAGAGAGAATGCTCTGATTATCAAAGACAAAATACAAACCCCAAAGGCAGACCACTGTAACCTTTTTCCTCCAACCACATCTTACCTGCCTACAATTAATCCTGAGTTAATCCATATTAGTGGATTAATCCACTGATTAGGTTACTTCTCAAATAATCTGATTATTTTACCTCTGAAAATTTTGTATTGTGTCACACATTAGCTTTTGGAGGACACTTCATATCTAAACCATAAAAGGTAATAAATTACTTTTAGGGGAAACAAATGGGCCCAAACTACATAAAATGTTGTGGGAGAAAGCCCCAGTGGACCCTAGATGGGCTGTTTTATTTTCAGCCTGTATTCCAGTGGTTAATCCTTCCTGGTTAATGAGATTTCATAGGAATTACATTTCTTTTGGGAAGAGAACTTCCTTAGTCAGATAAAGCAACTTCAAAGAAGGCCTCTCCCTATATTTTGGAAGAAACAAAGGATCAGATATGATCTAGGGTAAGGGATTTGGAAGAAGGTCAGCAACTCAGTTCTGAGATAGTCTCTTGAGCTCAGCAAGTCAGAGCACCACACTTTGGGGTATCATTTCTGAGTCCCATCAACACATCACCACTTCCATGTGCAGTTTCTTGTTATCTCACAAATTCTCCGACTTTATTTTTGCTCCTCATTTTTACACTTACTTAGAACCTCAAACATTATTTTTTTAATCATAAATCATTCCTGTTTGCTTAAATCATTCCTATTGCTTATCAGAATCTGTTTGCAGATATATGTGTATATTTACTTCACAATTAAACTGTTTAACATCAAATGCAAAAAAAAAAAAAAAAAAAAAAAAAATTTGGTCCAAATACCATGTTCTCTTCTGTGGAAAGAAAAAGAGTCCTTTAACTGAGACAGAATTTGCAGTTGGAAGCTGCTGTTGTATTTTGTTGCTATGGAATTACTAAAGGGAAACAGCAATCAAGAAGCAAGGCAGAATTTCACTACTGTATAGATCATTAGCCTCAGCTGCTTGGCAGTCATTGGGAAAAAGAAAATTACAAAAACTCTTCAAGATTGTTCTAGAAAAACAGCCATTGTTTCTGAAAGTGGAAATGAGCTCTCATCAACTCTCAAGAACAGGTATTTCATTTGACTTTTTAAATATTTTCTTTCCCTGTGTTTTGCATGCCTATAAGTAAAGCACTATCATTAAGAAAACACATGATAAAAGCGGAGATGGTCATATAGGCTTTAGAAAGGTATGAGATCCAAGAAATTTAGATCTTTTCCTCATTATTGAACTAGAGGCCTAGAGAACTGAAACGACTTGCTCAAGACAAGAATTGAAACACAACACTTGACAGAGTCCACTGGGCTTTTCATTATCCCTATATCTGGCCAGAGTCAGAATCAGCTGACAATGCTTCTTACTTCCCAGATGTAAATGACCTCATTTCCATCTTTTCTGCATTGTGCTGAGCACAATGTCTCACGAGATGTTTGTTAGATAAATGAACAATCTAACAAATTAGTGAATGATGGGGGAACCAGAGACGAAAGCTTAGGTATGAAGGGAATAGATTAGAAACAGAGACATGAGACATAATGCAGTGAACCTGTATTAGGTCCCAGTACCACCTAACTTTAGCTAAAGGTGAATTTAACACCGGGAAGTAGGTTTTTTAACCATAGCTCTATTTGAAATGCGTCAATTCAAATACACAATCTGTGATCCAGCTAGAATAATGGTGGGCTCAATGATTTCTGGAAATCTATCAAGATTAATAAACTTTCTTTAAATATCTAGAAACTAGAAGTTCCATTATGACTCCATTTTATATTTTATTTCTTATAGTGTCTAGCTTTCTGAGGATTAAAAGATTTTTAAAATTTTTTTGATGAATGGATTAAAAAAACATGTGATATAGATAGATAGATAGATAGATAGATAGATAGATAGAATGGGATATTATTCAGCCGTAAATAGAATGAAATTATGGCATTTGCTGGTAAATGGATGAAGCTGGAGACTATCATGCTAAATGAAATAAGCCAATCCCAAAGAACAAAGACCAGATGTTTTTCTCTGATATGCAGATGCTAATTCACGACAGGATTGGCTAGGGAAGAAAAGAGTTACTTTAGGTTAGGTAGAGGGGACTAATGGGAGGGGAGTAGGTATGAGGTAGGAAGAATGAATAGGTAGAATGAATCAGACATTATTACCCTATGTACATATATAATTACACAACCAGTGGGATTCTACATCATGTATAACCAGAAGAATGAGAAATTATATTCCATTTTATATATCAAAGTGCATTCTTCTGTCATGTATAACTAATTAGAATAAATTTTAAAATTATTAAAAAAAAAGAGAGAAGATGAGGGATTCTGGGGGTCTATAAAGGAAGACACACCCTCTCCCACAGACACCCAACTGTGGGCCCCTTCTCTCTAGAGAAATCTAACTCTGTCTCCCTCTTAAGTAAAACTTGTTTTCTATGCTAAAAAAAGAAAAAAAAAAAGAAAAAAAGAAAAAAGAAAGAAAAAAAAAGAAGTTAGGAATTACTACTCATAGGAGGTACTTGTAATATATTATTATTTGAATTTTCTTTATGACCTTATCTTTCTAACATGTATATTATAAATATATACATATATGTATACATATAATATATATCTATATAATAACATGAAACAAGAAATATAAATATCACACATAACATTGAAGGTCTCTGGCTTTAAGTCTTAGATCTGTCATAACAATAGAGAAAATTTAAAATACATTTAATTATAGCTTCCAGATTTTAGTGGGAAGTCTGAGAATCCATAGTGGAATCCTACAAATGCAGTTTCAGCTATCACTGCCTGTCTTATTAATTAAGGAAAATAGAGGATACAAACAAGATTAGATACTTCTGGATAAATACAAGTGGGGTGGTATTAACTGTAGCAAATATTTTAACAAAGCAGGAGAGACAGGCATGAACTACCGAGCTGTGTGGAGCTGTTAATGATCAAATGATCTAAAAATAATTATTTACAATGACTGGATTTTACTTATTTTTATTTTTTTGTTTGTTTATTTGCTTTGAAAAAATAGGCAACACCTGATTTGGGGCAAGAATTGCTAACATTTTCTAATATAATCATCACCAATCAGTCCATCCAGATAGAGGGAATTCTTTTGGAATTAAACTAGATATGAGCAAATAAATGCTTGTATGATGTTTGAGGTGATGGAAATGCTAGTAATCTTATTTGGGTCAATACACAATATATACATGTATTGAAAAATCATATTGTACCCCATAGTATATAAAATTGTCACATAACTTAAAAACCTTAAAATAAAATAAAACAATAAAATGTTTTGGGTTGCATAGTATAAAAGACTTAAACTTCTCACAATCCTACTTTACTATAATATTACAATAAAAAAGTAAGGGTAAAATTTACTAAGGTAGATGTTAATAGCTTTTCTCAATAGGGATTCTTAAAGCTTAGTGTAGAGTAGATTACTTTCTGAATACTCCTCATTTTGGTATACCTCTGGTGTAAGTTCCCCATCAACCATGGCAATATAAAATAAAGTGGACAATGTTTATTTGGTAAAGGAAATATTGTCCTTTGGGGTAAAATTATAAATGCTTGAAGAAGTTCTGGGGATGTAGTTCAGTGGTAGAGCACTTGCCTAGAATGCTTAAGGCCTTGGGTTCAATTCCCAGTACTAAAACCAAACAAAAATTCTAGGAAAAAAAGTAATGTTTCTCAAAAGCATATTTCTAAAAACAAACAAACAAAAGCCCCACTAAAACAAAAAATCAAAACCTAAGAGATTCATAGCAACCAAGCATGAGTGGCCCAGTCAACAAGAGCCAGCATGCATGGTAAGGAAACCTTCTCTGTTTCAACCCTATAAAGAAAGTAACCTGATCCAATATGGTGGAGGTTTAGGCCTACTTTTTCTTCTATTAGATTCAGAGTCTCTGGTTTAATTTCTAGGTCCTTGATCCATTCTGAGTTGAGTTTTGTGCATGGTGAGAGGGGTTTAATTACATTTTGTTGCATATGGATTTCCAGTTTTCCCAGCACCATTTGTTGAAGAGGCTATCTTTTCTCCAGTGCATGTTCTTGGCACCTTTGTCTAATATAAGATAATTGTAATTATGTGGATTAGTCTCTGTGTCCTCTATTCTGTATCATTGGTCTACCAGTCTATTTTGGTGCCAATACCATGCTGTTTTTGTTACTATTGCTCTGTTTAAGGTCTGGTATAGTGATGCTACCTGCTTCACTCTTCTTGCTAATGATTGCTTTTGCTATGCTGGGTCTCTTATTTTTCCAGATGAATTTCATGACTGTTTTTTCTATTTCTATGAGGAATGTCATTGGGATTTTGAATGGAATTGCATTAAATCTGTATAGTGCTTTTGGTAGTATAATCATTTTGACAATATTAATTCTGCCTATTCAAGAACAAGGTAGATCTTTCCATCTTCTAAGGTCTTCTTTAATTTCTTTCTTTAGTGTTCTGTAGTTTTCATTTTAGAGGTCTTTCACCTCTTTCATTAAATTGATTCCCAAGTTGTTGTCCCCCCCCCCCCCGAGGCTATTGTAAATAAGATAGTTTTCTTCATTTCCCATTCAGAGGATTTGTCACTGATATACAGAAATGCCTTAAGACTCCTATAGCACAAGAATTAAAATCAAAAATTAATAAATGGGATGGATTCAAACAAAAAAGCTTCTTCTCAGCAAAAGAAACAATCAGTGAGGTGAATAGAGAGCCTACAGCTTGGGAGCAAATTTTTACCACTTGCACATGAGATAGAGCACTAATCTCTAGGGTATATAAAGAATTTAGAAAGCTAAATACCAAAAACAAAAACAAAAACAATCAATAAATTGGCCAAGGAACTGAACAGACACTTCTCAGAACATGATATACAATCAACAAATATATGAAAAAATGTTCAACATCTCTAGCAATTAGAGAAATACAGATCAAAACTACACTAAGATTTCATCTCACTCCAGTCATAATGGCAGCTATTAAGAATACAAACAACAATAAGTGTTGATGAGGATGTGGGGAAAAAGGTACACGCATACATTCCTGGTGGGACTACAAAATGGTGCAGTCAATATGGAAAACAGTATGGAGATTCCTTGGAAAAATGGAATGGAACCACCATTTGATCCAGTAATCCCACTCCTTGGTCTATACCCAAAGGACTTAAAAACAGCATACTACAGGGACACAGTCACATCAATGTTTATTGCAGCACATCTCACAATAGCTAAACTTTGCAACTAACCTAGATGTCCTTCAGTAGATGAATGGTATATATACACAGTGGAATATTATTCAGTAATAAAAGAGAATAAAATCATGGCATTTGCGGGTAAATGGATAGAATCGGAGAAGATAATGCTAAGTAAAGTTAGCCAATCCCTAAAAACCAAATACCAAATGTTTTCTCTGATATAAGAAGATTGATTCATAGTGGAATAGGGAGGGGAAACGTGAGGATTAGATGAACTCTAGATAGGGCAAAGGGGTGGGAGGGGAAAGGAGGGGGCACGGGGTTAGAAATGATAGTGAAATATGATGGATGTTATTATCCAAAGTACATGTATGAAGACACAAATGGTGTGAATATACTTTGTTACAACCAGAGATATAAAAATTTGTGCTCTATATGTGTAATATAAATTGTAATGCATTCTGCTGTCATATATAACAGATTAGAATTAAAAAATTAAAGAAAAAAAAAAAGAAAGTAACCTGAGGTAATGTAATGTTAACTTCTGCTTTTTGCAGTATACTATTTCTTTGTTCTTGGTTAAGCTACCTTACAAAACCCCACAGTTTCACCCCTACCAGCAGTACACCTTTCTACTGTAGAAGGGATGAGGCCCAATTCATGAACTGCTAATAAAAGCCAATTAGATTTTTTATTGCTGAAACTTTGCCCCTCACCCATGTGTAAATGAAATATTGAAGGGGAATTAACAATGGATGAGGAAGTTAGTATTTTAACTAGGATTCAGTACATACAGCTAGGACAATGAACAAGGAAACATAAAATGTTTAATGGCCTTGATTCTCAGTTTATGGCTATAAAAACCTACTTTGCATCATTTTTGATGGGAACATGTGCTTTAAAGTTAACCTGATTCATTTTTAAGACAGATTAATACATCCAGTACACGTCTCCAGAACCTTTAAATGTTATATATTGCAGTAGATGGGTGCAACGTAAATAGTCAAAATTTGGATTTTCTTGAGGATTCTTATGAAGATTGTTCATTAAAAAAACACTTTGTTGTCAACATCTCTGCCAAAAGTCTCTGATCAGCATTCAAGTCATATTTATATTACTCAGGTTAGTCTTCCATCTCCTCCAAAAGAAGTTGAGAAGCAGCTCCAGGCTTCATGGACAGGCAGGTTTACATGATGGTGGTATCATTCCCACTTCAAATGAACATGAATCAAGTAACAACTGGGGATGAAAGAGGTAAGGAAAAATAGTTCCTTTTTTCCAGAGGAATAAATTCTGATTTATTGATTTCAGTTTGGGCTGAAATTAAGATGCTGTAGTATATTGCATCTGTTTTGACAAAATGAAAAGATATAGTGTGCAAACAAAAATAGGAAGGGATTTAATCAGAAAAGTATAAAATCTAAACCACCAAAGCTACTGATATCCTTCACCTTACATGATAGAGAGTCCTGGAAAGGTTGGACATTGATGGAAAGTAGCTGGAATCCTACTTCAAGGGAAATAGGGACTTTGATCTTTAAAGATTTGTGTTTTACAGGAATTCTTCTGTAAACTAAATAAAATGCCCTAATTCGTGTGTTGTACTCATAATGTAGACTAATTTCTCTAATTCATTTATTTGTCATATTTTATTGGTGCATTGTAATTGTATAATGCACATAATTACATAATGATACCTAATGGTGAGATTTGTGGACACATATTCATACATGCACATAATACAACAATATAATTTGACCAATATCATTCCCTAGAAAGTACTTCCCCTTTCATTCCTATGCCCCCCTCTTTTATCCCTTTCCTCTATTCTTCTGATTTCCCATTGATTTTTTTTTTGAGATTTCCCCCACTTTTCTTTTCCTTTTTCCTCTCTAGCTTCCAAAATTTTCAATAATTTGTATGATAGCATTTCTTGGATAGAGGTGAAATAATTTTGATGATGTGAAAACAAATATATATTTGGTGCTTAAAAAATAAAGCAAAAGGAAGAAAAAAAGTCTATGAACATAATGCCTAAACATGTATTCTATTATGAGCATGAATCTTATTTTTCACGAAAAGGAAAGAAATTCTTTTCCTTTTTGGTTTCCTCATTCAACTACAGAAAAAAAATAATTTTTTTTCTAGGTAGGTGCAGTCACTTGATAAGTTTTAAAGTTTCATTTCTTTGAGAAGCCATTAAGGACTTATAGTATAATTTTGTAATTATAGTTAAAACATTTTAAAACTTCATACAGTTTAAAATACACTAGAAGCTATTATCTTATGTTTCTTTTCTAGTTTCTTCTAATTATGTACAAAATCATGATTTAACCTGATTTTGCCCAAGTGATGTGTTTGGTAGATATATGATGAGGAGCTATTAATTCTTTTAAAACCATAAATGTTATTTTGGAATGGTGAAGTAATATTTCTTTGACACACAAAGGTAATTGAATCCAGCTATCAAATGTCCATAATTACACAACCTTGGAATAGTGTCATATTGTTTTGAGAGTTACAAAGGATGGGGGTGGAGGCTAATGGCAAAGATTTCTGTGCCTAATTAATCATTCATCAGGGTTATTTGTCTCAGACTAGATAAGTACCACTGGTTATATAAGAAAACAGACTGAGAAGACGTTAGAAAAGACAAAATGCTTGTAAGAATTATAGAATTATTTTCAACTCTCCAAGTGAAATAATTTCCAGGAGCCTATTCCTTAAAGTTTATGCCTCAAATTCCCTTTACAACATCTCTGTCAACCTACTCAATCTTTGCTCACATTCTTCCATGAGAGAAAACTCACTGGCTTAACAGCCCAATTTGAGGTGGTACAGTGTTTAGTTCCTTTGATTGATTTGAAACCTACATTTCTCAGCTTCTCTCGTGGGCCAGAACACACAAGAAATTGAGGACTCATTCTCTACACTCCTCCACCATCCCTCACCTCCATCCTGCCATCCTGCCTGTTTGCACTAACTCACGTATTTCTCCCCTCTCTCTCTTTCCCTGAAGTTTGAAAAAAAAAAAAAAAAGAATACATATTATTCTGAAAGGTGTGTTTCTATTTGTGTCAGTGGAATAAACATTAATAAATGAAGAGATGTCTATGCACTTCTTCTCTGGAGAAGTGTATTCACTGACCATATATGTATATATGTGGATAGGACCAGTTGATAGATTAACTAAACTTGCCATAAGCAGCATAACACAATGGGTAGGTATAAACACTCTGAACAGAGAATGTGGTTTCAAATTCTGGTGCTGCCATTTACCAGTTGTTATGACCTTGGCAAGCAGTACTTTCCTGAACTCGTTGTCCTTATCTCCAAGGTGGGGATCATGGCAGTATAGTCAGGCTTCTGTATCCATGAATTCAACAATCATAGAGCAATAATATTCAGGAAAAATTGCATCTTTACTGAACACAGACAGACATTTTCTTGTCATTATTTCTCAACTAAAATAAAGTATAACAAATATGTATGTAGCACTTGTATTAGATATTATAAGCAATCTATAGAAGGTCTAAAATATTAAGGGGAATGTGCAGAGGTAATAAGCAATACCACTCTGTTTTATCCAAGGAACTTTAGCATCTGAAGGTTTTGGTACCCTTGGGAGTATGAATTTTTTCTTAGTGTTACTGATTTTTTTTTTGTTAAGGTTTGAATGATGCATAACAAAGCATTTAGAACAGTATCTGGCACATAGTAAATATTCAATAAATGTTAACAATTAGTATTAGAACACATGGAGATGAGAAGAGAGAATCAGGAGGGGAGAGGACTGAGAAAGAAGAGAGCACATGGGAGTAGAGAAAGCACTAACATCATGCAAGTCATGGGCCTCATGCTCTCTTTTCCTTAGCTTCATTCGTGGAATTGCTCCTCCAAGATGGCTCAGCTAAGAGGACTGTGGCAAGTGTGGAATAAACTAAAAAGTCCAGAGGATGATATGAGATGATGTACAACGACAAAGCCCCCCAAAAACAGCAGATGGGTTTTCATTCAAATTTCTTTCATCCATTTTTTTAGAAAACATTTTTATGTTAATTTTTGATGAGTTAATATATTTATGTAGTTCAAAAATTGTAAAAACATAAGCAGACAGGGAAAAGTTTTTTACCCACTTTGTTCCCTAACCACCCAGTTCCCACTTTAGTAATCACCATTTGATTAAATTTTCAAATGAGAAGCTGTTATTGGGCCAGCAATAGAGGTTCATTTTTTTATCCCAGCTGTGTGATTTGGAACTCAGGGACGGCAAAGAGGTGGTTTTGAGATATGCTTTCCAAATATGTCTTTGTTACTTGTTGTTTTTTTTTTTTTTTCCAATTCTTAACAGTCAGATACTTATTCCCCTTGAGTAAATTTTGGAAACTGAATAAATCTTTTGAGGATGCTGCTTTGTTGTGTTAACTTGTCAAGATTTTATGTATTTCATGCTGACTGTATACATTATCTATACCATAACAGAAAATCTGTTATGAAGGATAACCAGATATGTTATATTTCATGTAGCCTTTGATCTATGAATTTGTCTCAGACTTGTGTTTCATGAAAGGAAAAAAAAAAAAAAAACAAAAATCCAGCAGCTTGATACAGTTTTATCTATCAAACCTAGCTTTTTATTTATTTTTATTTTTTTAACAAAGTCTGAGGAAACCAAATCATATTACGTTGGTCTGATTTGACTTTTCCAGGCAGTATATAGAAGGGTAAAAGGTCTCTGATTCTATCAAATATGCCCTGAAAAATAAATCTTGTGATTTGTTCATCTTCTCTCCATCTATCAAAATGAAACTAATAAACAGTCCCAGATGCAGAAGTAGAAAAAATGGAAAAAAAAATGTTTCCAGCACCAACCCAGTGAAAACTAATATCTAGGAGAAAAGGAGCCGATTGTCAGCTGCTCCTCACACCAGCTCTATTCACTTAAAAAAATAATTAACAGGAGTTAGAGAATTGATAGTATAAACCCTGCTATTAGCAGAGGTTTGCTGGTACATATTGGGTTTAACCTAAAAGTTAAAAATGTGGAGATACACTGGACTGGTGAATTATTCTTTTTATGCTGCTCTGTGGTAAAAATTACTCTATAAGCTTGGACTTTATAGCTGCATATCTCACATCGCTGGCTTGCAGTGGAAATGCTTCAGGAAGGACTGTGTATAGAAGGTGGCATTCCATATTTTGACACATACAAGTACACAGAAGAATTAGTATCATGGCATGAGTGCACTATGTGATCAGTTTTAATGGATGTATACGGGGTGGCACTCAAGTAACTAAATTGGGTTTTCTCCATTTCAGTGTTTTGCTAGTTGTTTCAGTTCCCTCTCTTGTATAACATCATTAAGGTAGGAATGGTCAAGATGATATACCAGAAACTCTGATTCCAAAAGGAAGGTGGACATATGTAATAAATGAATACAATCTTGCCATGTGTCCATGTAGGGTTGGCAGGGTCTGGTGTGGGGAGGTTTCTGCTTTTTATAGTCATTCAAGGACCTGTACTATCAGAGGGTCCACCTTCTTGTGGTTGCACACGGCCCCCTTAGTTATCACTGCAGGGAAAAGGAGTGCTTGATACCTCACACCTATTCTTATGTGCTTCAGCCTGCCACACTTTGTTACTACATTCTGTTTTTTAGTTATCAACTCAAATAGTAAGTTGACTTCATCTATTGTATGTGAAACACATTCACCTCCTCCTCAAGTCTACCTCTAGATGACTTCCGGTTTCCATCTTTGTGACCACTCAGGCCATTCATCATAGCATTGAACTCAGTCCTTCCGATTTCTTTGTGATTCACAATAGTCCTTACACCAGGTGTGAATGTGATTTGTCTTGGTAGCCATGTTAAAATAAAAATAGAAGTTAGTTGCTCTCTCCCTGAGTGTATTGTGTGTTTGTACACACATGTGCATGCATTCACACACACATAAATACACACGCAGCGTACAGTGGCAGCACTGGGGATGGGGAAGGGGAGTAACTATAATAAACATCCCTCCCTGTGTGAAAGACTAGAAACACATCACTATGTGTTAATCTTAAAATAATCCAGCTTTTAAAAAACATTTTGCAAATCTTAAAATAATCCAGCTAATTGTTGTTTCTCAAATGTCTTTATCAAGGCCAGAGTCTCTCAACCACAGCCCTTTTAACCTATTGGGCAGGCATCATGGGGTGAGGAAATATCAGCTTTTGCTGTCATCATAATGCATTTAAAAGCAACACTTAAATTTAAAAAAATCTTAATTACTCAGAGCAACAGACAGTCATCCTCACTCTAGGATATATTCAAGAACCAGAATGTTCCATGGTTTGGCACTGATTCTACTCTTTGGGAAAAGCTCCTTTCTTTATTGGATTCCATAAACCGTGACTTTGCCTTCTTAGCAGCTTCTTTGCCTTTATCCTGGCCACCTTAGAGGCTGAGAGTTGGAAATATGCCCATGTTTAGGGCGCATAACTATTTTAGTCTACTTCCTGCTTAAGCAAGTTTTGGGAACCTAACTTGGGTTATTTTTGTCAATAGGTCATAGAAATTTTTGAGTGGGAGAGATGTCCAGGCCTTAACTTCTCTGACACTATAAATTTCACAAAATTTATTACATAATCTATTTTTATTTTAATCATTTTCAAATTCCAGAAACTACAGTCATGGTCCTTTTTGAGATGTATTTCACTGATTTGTTATATATCTTCGCTTTTTCTCTCTTAATAATAGCGAGTGGCCTTCTATGGAAAACTTTTTCCCTTAGTCTTGTCTTTCCCCTGAGTCTCTTCACCCTCTGTCAAGTTTTGCTATGCACTCTGTCCACAGTCTGATCTTTCACCTGTGGCTGATTTATACAATGAGAGGTCTCAGCAATAGGAGTGGAAAGCCAACTTCAGAACGAGTAGGAAGGTCAAATGAGGTTGAACTTTTGGCACAAGTCAATTTTATTGGACTTTATGAATTTTATTACTTCCTCTTTGGGATTTCAAAGTAGTTGGTCTTCCAATATTGCAAAATTCTGATTGCTAAAATTTTTTTCCTTAGTCATTTTTGCTTCCATGCTGGTCATTTTTTTTTAAATTTTGCAAATCTTAAAATAATCCAGCTAATAGTTGTTTCTCAAATAATCCAGCTAATAGTTGTCTTTCTCAAGGCCAGAGTCTCTCAGCCACAGCCCTTTTAACTTTCAGGCTGGAAATTTCTGTATTGTGAGAGGTTGTAACAATCTAAAAGGTCTATAGACATTGACAATGTTCCCAAAGGGAAAGAAATTTCCCAGGTGAGAACCACTGTTTCAGAGTCATTGCACACTGGGTATGTAGTTTGCTCTATGAGGTGTATGTAGTGGGTATCATTTCAAATTAATGTTTTATCATGGCAGCTTCTGTTGTCATTTTTATTTTTTCTGGTGACATGAATGCCAAGCCAATGTGACATATTTTAGGTTTTTGTAATGTGAACACTCAAGTTGCATAATGATTTCTGTATTAGTCAGGGTGATTCTGGCCTTAATAAAATAAAAGTTTATTCCACACACTTCATTTTAAATGTTCACTGTATTGGCAGGGTCAGATGGGGATGTGTCTGGTCCAGAGTCACTCAAGTACCCAGGGTGATGGATGTTCAATTATGTTAAAATTGTACCATCCAGAACGTATAGCCTTTCTCAATAGAGGAGGCAGCAGAATATCTGAGGCTGGTCTCTTCCCAATTCCCTCCAAATCTTTTATGTTTTATTCTCAAAATAACACTTGTCAATTTTACTCACACTCCTTTGACCACATGGCACTATCTAGCTACAATAGTACCTTTTATGCCCCAAAGGACAGGAGGATACGATATTGCTAACTATTAGCAATATCCACTGTAACTTGTCAACAATAGAATTTTAAATTTTTATAGTTAACATATAGTAAAATTGAGTCTTTTTTTAGGTGTGATGTTTTAACATATACATTAATTACTATATCTACTATCAAAGTCAAAATACAGGACTGATCTATAACCTCAAAAAATTCTCCCATGGTGCTCGTTGCGGTCTCCCTCTTCCTCATCTCCAAGCCCTGGCAAGCTCTATGTTTGACTTTTTCAGAAAGACACATAAATAGAATCATATAGCATGTAGTCTTTTGGAACTGGCTTCTTTGATTCAGCATAATGTCTTTGATTCATTTGTGATATTGTGTGCACAGTGTGTCCCTTTGTACTCCATTGCATGGATGTATACCAGTTTGTTTATCTATATACTCTTTGAAGGATATTTGGGTTACTTACAGCTTTAAAAACATTATGATTAGAACTATTATAAACAGTCATATTCAGAGTTTTTGGCATAAATAACTTCAGTTTTTTATGATACAAATATATAGGAGTGGAATTTCTGAATCACATGACGAGAGAATGATTAACTGTATAACACGCAGTATAAACTGTTTTCCAAAGTGGCTGCACAATTTTGCATATCACCATGTATTAGTCAGCTCAGGCTCCAACAACAAAATATTACAATTTGGTGGCTCAACAACATACCCTCGTTTTTTTTCACAGTTCTGGAAGCTGGGAGTCTAAGATCAAGGTCTAGCCAATTTGGTGACTTAGAGAGAGGACTCTCTTCCTTTTTTCTCATGTCCTCACTAGTGGAGAGGGGAGTGAGCAAGCTCTCTGGTGTCTCTTCTTAAGGACACTAGTCATGGTGAATCCGCCAACACCATTATGACCTCATTTAACTTTAATTCCTTCCTTAGAGGCCACATATCCAAACATAGCCATAATGGGAGTTAGGGCTTTAATATAGGGGTTGTGAGGGGGAAACAAACATTCAATCCATAACTAGAAATGCATCAAGTTCCAATTATTCTGTATCTTCCCTGGACCTTGTTCTCAGATTTTTAAAAATTTAGTCATTCTAATAAGTATTCCATGTTATCTCAAAGTAGTTTAGCTTGTATTTCCCTAATAGCTAAGGATGTTGAACATCTTTTCATGTATCTGTTTAACAGTGGTATCATCTTTGGTAAAATGTTTGTTCAGATATTTTGCTTAATTTTTTATTGAGTTGTTGATTTTTCACTATTAAACCTAAGAACTTTAAGAATATATATATTTAATTACAAGTCTTTTGTTGGAGATGCAAATATTTTTTTATTCTCTATAATAAGTTTTGTTTTGTTCTATTAATAGAGGCTTTCACAGAACAGAATTTTTAAATTCTGAGGAAGTTTATCATTTTTTAAACTTATGTACCACTCTTCTGGTTTATTGAAGAACTCTCCCTAGGTCATGAAAATTTTTTCTCCAGGTCATGAAAATTTTTATGCTATATATTTAAAAAATTATATTTTTATGTTTCACTTAGTCTGTAGTACAGTTCATGTTAATTTTTTTATACAATATTAAATTTAGCACAAGATTCTTTTTCTTGGTATGTGGATTGCTGTGGACTGAATGTCTGTGTCCCCTGAAATATATATGTTGAAGCTCTAAGTCCTAATGTGATGGCATTTGGAGGTGGGCTTTTGAGAGGTAATTAGATTTCGATGAGGTCAGGAGAGTCGGCCCCATGATGGGACTAATACTCTTCTGAAAAAGGGAGATCAGTGCTCTCGTTTGCTCTTTTTACCTTGTGAGGATACAGCCAGAAAGCAGCCCTCTATGAGCATGAAGGAGACTCTCATCAGGACTTGAATATGCTGGCACTGTGATGTTGAATTTTCCAGCCCCCAGAACTGTGAGGACTAAATGTCTGCTGTTTCAGATACTCAGTCTATGGTATTTTGTTACAGCAGTTCCAGCTCAGACTTGGATACATAATTTTTTCATCAGTATTTGTTGAAAATAGCATCCTTCCTCCATTGAGTTGGCCTTGGACCTTTGATAAAAGATGTAGATCTGTTTCTTGAGGTTCTATTCTGTTTGATGCATTTTGTTCTTATCCTTATACCACACTGACTTGAATTCTGTAACTTTATAGAAAAATCTTAAAATCGGATATGTGATTACTTCAAGATTATTTTTTTCCCCAAAGCTATTTCAGCTTTTCCCTTTGCCTTTCTACTTACTTTTTAAGATCAGCTTATCTATATGAAAAACACTCTTGCTAGGATGTTGACATTTTCAAAATTAATGCAAAATTAGTGCATTATAGATATGTTTTAAAAACCCTATAAATAAATAGAAGAAATGCCAGTAGAATAAGCCAAAAGGGTACAGGCAGAGGGAAGAGAGGGAAAAGTGAAGTACTGGGGACTGAATTAGAGCCAATGAGATTACACACTTGTATACTTACGTCAAAATGAACCCCCATATTATGTAAAACTATAATGCACTAATAAAAATTAATGAAAAATTGCATTAAATCTGTACATTGGTATGGAAAGAATTCTTCTTTTTAACTATGTTGAATCTTCTATTCCACAAAGAGTATTTCTCTCCATTTACTTTGTTCTTTGATTTTCTTTCATTATGTTTTGTAGTCATCTGCACACAGGTTCTGTTCATGCTTTGTAGATTTATACCTAAATATTTCAAGATTTTTAAGATAATGTAAATGTTATATGCATTAAATATTTTGGTTTCTATTGTTCATGGCTACAATAGAAATTGAGTTAATTTTTATGTGTTGACCTTATATTTTATAATCTCACCAAACTCACTTACTGTTCTAATTTTTTTGTTGACTTCTTAAAGATTTTTTTTAGGATTGATATACATAAAATTATGTCATCTGAGAATAGGGACATTTAAATTTTTCCATTTAAATTTATTTTTTAATGTTTTTAAAATTTCTTTTTTCTTGTCTTATGGTGACAACTTGATCTTTAAGTACATAGCTGTATTAGTTTCCTATTGGAGCTATAACAAATTAACACAGTCTCAGTGACTTAAAACAAATTTATTATTTTAAAGTTTTAGAGATCAGACCCCTAAAATGAATCTCATTTTGCTAAAATCAAGAAATTGTTTGAGAGCAAGTCTGTCTTCCTTTTTGGAAGTTGTGGAATAGAATTGTTTTTCTTTCTCTTCTAGTTTCTAACGGCTGCCATACTCCTGGGCTCCTGGGCCACTTTCATTTTCGACATTAACAACATAGCTTCTTCAAATCTGTCTTTGCCTCTCACTTTCCTCCTTCTTTATTCCACTTAACAAGACCCTTGTGATTCTATTGGGCCTACTGGAATAACATAGGATTCCAATCTCATGGTTAGCTGATTAGCAACATCAATTCTATCCACAATTTTAATTTTCCTTTATCATATAATCTAACATAATCACAATTTCTGGGGATTAGGCCATGAATATCTTTGGGGAGTCCTTATTTTGCATACCTCAGTAGTATTGAGAGTATATGTTTTTGCTTCATTGTTCCTGAACTTAGGGGAAATATATTCAGTCTTTTAGCAAAGGTGCCTTGTTAGCTGTGAATTTTTCTGGACGCCTTTTATAAGGTTAAAATTCCTTTCTATTCCTAGTTTCCTGAGAGTTTTCATTAAGAATGGATGTTTGATTTTGTCAAAAGATTTTTATGTATCACTTGTCCTAATTATGTTTTATTTTTCTTTTGACTCTTAATATGTTGCATTACATTGATTGAATTCACGTATTCATTCAGCCTTGTGTTCCTGGAATAACTCCCTTTCTCATTATATATTATTCTTTTTATGTATTTCTGAATTCAATTTGACAGTGCCTCATTGAATATATTTTTCATCCACTTTTGTGAAGGATATTGATTTTGATATCAGAGTCATGCTGACCTCATAAAATAAAAAGGGGAGCTTTCACTCCTACTTGTTGAAAGTAATTACATAGAATTGATATGACTTCTTCTTTAAATATTCAAAGGAATCCACCAGTGAAATTGTCAGGGCCTTCTACAGATACTATTTTATCATTTTAAACTATGAATTCAGTTACTATAATAAAGGACTGTTCAGGTTATTGATTTCCTCTTATGTGAGTTTGGTAAATTTGCCATCCTCAAGGAATGGGCTACTCAAGTTGCCAAGTTTATGTGTACTGTGTTGACTGTAGAATTCCTTTATTTCAATATCTGTGGAGTCTACTGATAGCTCCTCTTTCACACTGCATTCATAATCCGTGTTTTCTCTTTGTAAGTCTTGCTAGACCTGCATCAATTTTATTTATCTTTTCAAAGAATCAGCTTTTAGTTTATCTTCTCTATTGTTGTTCTTCAGTTGTACTAATGTCTCTTATCTTTATTATTTTCTTTCTTCTGCTCATATTCAGTTCATTTGGCAAGTTCCTTAAAGCAAAACCTTGCTGATTTGTAATAATTCTCATGCTTATTACCAGCATTTAATGCTATCAGTTTCTCTTGAAGGGCTCTTTAGTTGCATCTCACATCATGACACGTAGTGTTTTCAATTTTGTTCACCTCAAAATATGTTATAATCTCTCTTGATACTTCTGCTCGGATACATGGGTAATTGGTAAACACACTGTTTAATTATGTGTTTGGAGATTTATCAGCTATTTTTCTATTGAGTTTTAGTTTAATTCTGTTATACTCAGAAATTAGAATTTAGATGACATAGATTCTTTAAATTTTTTTCCTAAGATTTGTTCCATGTCCTTGATGTTTTTTTATCTTGATGACTGTTCCATGTGCACTTGAAAATGATGTACTTTGGTTTGGTACTGGATGAGGTGTTCTATAAATGTCAATTAGTTACTGTTGGTTGATAGTGTTGTTCAGCTTTTCTGTATCCTTTCTGATATTCCTCTTATTTACTTTGTCTATGATGGGAAAAGTAGTGTTGAAATCACCAGTTATAATTGTAAATTAGCCTATTATCCTTTCTATTCTATTACTGTTTTGTTTCATATGTTATGAGATGCTGTTTTAGATGCAGGCATATTTAGGATTTTTTTTCTTTCAGTTAAATTAACTCTTTTATCAGTATATAATGTACCTCTTTATCACTGGAAATTTTCCTGACTCTGATATCTACTCTGTCAAATATTAATACAGCTACTCCAGTTTTCTTTTGGGTTAATAGTATATATCTTTCTGTTCTTTTGCTTTAAAACAGTTTGAAACTTTATATTTAAAGTAGGCTTCTTATAAGAAGTAGATTGCACCATCCTTTTAAATCTATCCCAATAGTCTATTTTTTTAAAAAATTGGGAGTTTAAGTGCCTTTACAGTTCATGTACTTACTAATATGGTATGTTTAGAAATACCACCTTGCTTGTTTTCTGCTTGTCTCCTGTGTTCTTTGTTCCCGTTTTCTGCCCTTTATTTATTTTCTTTTATTAATTCAGCACTATCTTACGTCTCCACTTATCTCCTTTGTTGTATTACCTACTATAACTCCTTGTTTCTTGTTTTAGCAGTCACTTCTTGTATTTTGTGGTTTCAGTATGAGTTCAGTTTTTGGCCTTTGTATTGCTCCTTGGATCATGTTTGATCCTAAAACTGGGAACTTGGAAGTGCTGTAGCCCTTATTTACATTCTTTCAGGCATTTTTATTCTATTTAGAGTGTGATGCAAGCAGTAGTGAGCCCAGAAATATATATTCCGTTTTAGAGAATAACTCTCTTGAGCTTCCTTCTTTCCAGAATCCCCTTGACAGTTTCTGGATCCCTGGAGTCTGCATTTTACCTCTTCTGGCCAAAACTTGAGACTTCAGTTTTTTCACTCTGTTGCTTCATACCTCCTGCAACTGCATCTGGAGACCTGGTGATAGACAGACCAAGAAAGAAAAAGCCAAAAGCCAAAAGCCACTCTCCCCATGGTGTTGAGACCATAGGTATTCTGGTAAGATGAAAGGATTCTCCTCTCTGAGTTTTGAATTCAGTCCAGCCTCCTGCTGCAGCTGATTCTTTGGAGGCTCAGGCAAAACAAACAAAAAACTTCTATGAATTTGCCTCAGTTCGTGACCCCTTTCTTGTTCCTCAGACCAGCAAGCTAGGATAACTCTTGAAGCCTGTTTCGTCCACACCCAGCTGCATCTGATTCTAACCTAGGTTGTGCAGGGGGTGGAGTAGTATACCTTGTGGGGGATGGGAACTAATTGCAGGTTTGAAGGTACCCAGAATGTGGGCCTTATTTCCCAATTTGCCTGCTCTCATCTACTTTTCAGAGTCCTGAGAGGGTTGTTCCACAGGTGCTTGTGTTTGTATTTAGTAGAAGCTTGATAGAGTCTTACTCAATCTTGCCTGGAACCAGAAATGCATTAAAAGATTCTGAGTAATGGATTTTTAAACACAGCAGCATGAGTGAAAGGTGGGGATATAAAAGGCAGGAGAAAGGATTTGGACCCGTTCTTGTTTGAATTTCCATTTAGGAAAACTAAAGTTCCTAGCCATCAGCAAAATGAAAGGAAATTATTTCAAAAGACCTTGGTATTTTTTGTTTTACACAATTTTAATTGTATTACTATTGCTTATAAAGAAGCACTGAAGTAGTCAGTGTAAGAAAAAATATTGTTGCATCACACTATATTTATTTTTCAGGTTAGTATATTTTTATTTTGATTTACATATAGGGGAATTGTTATACTCTCTATTTAGAGATTCTAAATCCAGGTGACTAATGACATTCTCAGGCATTTCAGCTAATCCAGTAGCTATCATAGTCCCAAGATTACCAGAAAGCACTCACAACCAAATTCTGGAAAATAATTCTTTAAGCTTAGACCAAGAAAACTTTATCCTTTCTTTTCCCACCTCTTTCTTGCCATCTATATTTAAAATATATGTCCAGAAACTTTTCACATAGCAATTTAGTTGGTACTTTGGGAACTAATGTGTTATCACTCAAAGGAAAGGAAAAACTTACTATTATATAACCAAGTCCAGGGTGTAAGGTACTTTCTTGATCTCCTTTATTCTCTGCTGCAAGGTAGAGAAGCAAGCTCAGAGTGCATTGTTACCCACTTGTCTGAGTCTGGTAAGACAGAAGACACTCAAGTGCAACAAGTTACATGAAGCCGACTTATTATACAGATAGGGAGCAAGGGACCGGAGACTAGGATCCATTGTGAGCCAGTCCCTCCAGTCTCCTAAAAGCTTCCTGGAGCAGATGGAGTCTTGATGGCACATCTAAAGAACCCCAAAGACAGTCTGCCTGGTTATGCTCCTCAGGTGCTGCATGAACCTCTAGACTACTAAGCTTTGAAGGATATTATGCTTAGGGCAGACAGAAATAAACCAGGCTCTCTCAGGTAGTTCTTCTTTACTCAAGATGTTACCTCCCTCCAGGGAGAAGAAGTGTATCAGGCATTTCCTTCCTATCTCAGGATGTTCCCTTCCCAGTTCATTCTATAATCATTTTTGATAGCTTCAAGCTAGAAAGGTGAGAGAACTGAGTCATCCTGAAGCCAGCTGGAGAACTGTGGGTACAATATTACCTCATCACTGTGCAGGTGAGGAACCCAAGATTCAGAGAGATTCAGTAACTTGTCCAAGAGTGCTGCACGAATTCCAAAATATGTTCTCTCATGATGCCACGTATTTCCATTCATTCCTGTCATCCATCTTTGAGAAGATAAAATCAAACAGATAACTTAGGGCTGGGGATATGCAAGAGATACAGGATCTGCTGCGGGTGGGATGGAGTAGGAAAGAAACAGGGCTTCTAAGAAGGGATTGAAATCCTTCAGTTCTGCATCTGTTCTGTTTTCCCTTTGGATATGGTGAAAGAAAAAACCTATTTTCCTTTTCTTTTTCTTCCTTATTTTTTAAAAGAACATCTTTATTGGGACTGTGGTATCTTGGTAGGGATGCTATATCTCAGTCCCTCATGCCTCATATCCATTGGCACGATTTTCCCTTTTCTTTTTCTCTGTGTCCTGGAACTTTCTCAGATAGATGTGCTGATTTTTGCTTGCTACTCTTCTCTCCTTTCCAGGCCATAGATGAAGAATAAAGGATGAGGAGAGCAGCTGCTGTGAAAAAACCTATGTAATTTTCAGGCTTGGCCGAAAGCAATTACAAAAGCTGTACCTGGCAGGCCCCGCAGGGAAAACCTGCCTCCCCATCACAGTCTGGAAGGACTCTCAGTAAAGGACTCGTCTCCCTCTGGCTGGTTGTGCTCTTTCACATATTCACATTCCTAGCCCCAGTGCTTTCATGCCTAGGTCTCTTTATTTGAGGCCTTGGGCTGAGATCTTCTGTTGCCTCTGTGGATGGGCCCTTACCAGAGGAAAAAGGTTAAACCTGAAGACGCTTTCCCTGCTTCTGACTCTGTACCCATTACGTTTCCATGAATAGCACTCAGTCCTTGCCTTCTTCCCCTACTTCAGCATCCATTAAACTGCCAGAGCCTTTTGTTTGGAGGCTCCCTCAACAGTGAAGAGACCCTTGTGTTTACCTCCCAGCTCTCTATCTTTGTGCTGCTCCCAGGAGAAAGTAGAGCAGGGAGAGTCAGGGGTGCCTCTGGTTTTAGACTCCAGCATACACCACCCCAATGAGTGAGTAAAAGCTTATCTCTTATTCTTCACCTGTAGCATCAATGGCTACTCTGACACCTGACATCTAATTACTCCCAGCTCTGCTGAGATGCTGACAAAAGGAAGCCCACCAGAAGCGAAGAGGAATCTGGAAACTGTGGATCCACTGAATGTCCCACTGAAGGGGAACTTGCAGGCCAGCTTTCAGGGGAAGAAAGACAACCTATCCCAGCCAATCATGTTCCCACTCTCGCTTCCCAAACATGACTGCCATTTGTCCTAGACTCTCACTTTCATAGTTGGTAGGTTTGGGCCAACTTCCTGAAGTGAGAAATGGCTTTCTAGTGATGTCTGCTATATTCCTAATACTACATCATAAAATAGTTGTGCTTTTATTTAATAAAATTACACAAATGCTGTTATGAATCTCACATGAAGCATGCATTAGGTTTCATGAACAACTGACTGGACAAATAAGTGAATGGTCAGACAACCATATAGTTCTTTGGTACTGAATCCTGAGATGAGAGAAGGAGAAGCCTCAGAGAGAACAGACTTGGTGATTGCAGAATCTGACAGGGGAAAGAGGGAAGAGAACAGCAGGTAGTAGTGGATAGGAGCAGAAAAAAACACAGGAAGTAGAAAAGGCAATACGATACCTCTATTCTTACCTCAAAAGCCCAAAAAATCAATTTTCTGTCTCCTGACTGATGTTTCTGAAAGCTTAATATGCTTCTGTAGAACAAGACCAGGAAATTGGAGAATGTCCCTAGCACTACCCTGCTGAGCTCCACCAAGTTTAGTTTGAATGAAATGAAAAATCAAACTATCGATGTGTTCCATTTCCATTGGAAGCTAAAAGGGTTTTTCCTTCATTTCTTTTTTTTTTTCCTCCAGAAAAAATGTTACTCTTCACAAAAGCTAATACAATATCTGGATCCACATTATTCTTCTCCCATCAATAAATATAACGTTGACCAACATTATCCCAGATATTTCATTGTCTTGCTGACAACAACATGGTAATTGGTATTAATGCCTGAAAATCAAAGCCTTTCAGAAATGATAGGCTTGATTTAGTACCACTGGCAATGCTCTCATTAAATCAGTGAGGACTGTGTAGTACAAATGTACAGTTCCTTTATTCATCACTGTTACAACCTCAGGGAGCCTCATTGAAAATGCACATGACAGATCAGGTAGGTAATGCTGTTGCCCAAATAAAGAGAAAATAGAAAATGAAAGTAAGATAATATAAAATTTACCTTACAGAAATCATTCAGTAATCATTACTTGAGTAAATTATGCATTTTACACAATCTGTAATATTCTGTATTTAAGAGCCTTGGAGGGACAAATACACATTGCACTAAATATCTGATGATTCTGAGTTGAGGTTGAAAATAATGGCTCTTCATTATTAGCTACTGACAAAGGGCCATTGGATTACTTTAGGCAAGAATATTCAAATACTCTCCCTTAGGAAACTGGGAGGTAGAGTTCTGCCTCAACTGACTACTATGATGTTCTTATGTCTGTGTACCCTGCACCTGCGTCTATACATGCACACACACACTCTCACAGAATGAAGATATACTGTGAAAATCTCCGCAGAGAAGAAGACATAATTCATAGAGATAAGGGAAAAACGAGGAGAAAAGAAAAATGTGAAATGATGGGGAAAGTTGAGAAAGGAGAAGAACATATGGGAAAAAAGAGAATGACATATATATGGGGGGAAGGCAGAGCAGAATTTAGAGAGGAGATAGGTGGAACAGGCATCCAGGACCCTAAGTGTAGCTTTTATTGTCACAAAATAAGGAGTTTGCTTAAAATATCATACAATGGAATATAATTACTGAACACACAAAAGGCATGTTAATCTATAAGACTGTCTTAGAGATTAATGACTGAGAAAAGTGAGAAAGGCATTATTTTGCCCTTCCAGGTATAGCAGAATTCAAAATGTGACAAGCTCATCTGCATAATCATATCTGGAAACCAGGAACAGCCACCAAGAACAATAGAGTTCTATTAGCCTTCAGATCCAGTGGATCTCTTAGAATAAATGATGCTGAGGATCTTGGAAGATTTGGTTGCATGTTACCCAGGAAAGGGGTATAAACAACCCCAGAGCAAAGCTAACCTGTTTGGGAATCACCCAGACAAATACTCTTGAGGAGGGTATGTGGCTCAGCCATCTTGCTGGTAGAATGAGTACGGATGGTGAAAGTACATGACAATCCCACAATGAAGGCGAAGTCAGGCCAAGTGTAGCAGTTAAGACAGCTGCTGAGTGGAAAGGGTTCACCCTTTGTGGCTCCTGCAAGAACATTTGGCTTGTCTTGATAATTTTCCTGACAGGTGTGCAAACCCAAGAATATTTACCCTCTTACTGCAATTGTGACTAGTCCTTCTTGATTGACCACTTATGATTCAAAGCAACCTAGGGATTTCTACTCCAGGCAATGGTTGCAAAAGCACAAAACAGAAGTCATATCAACTCATATAACAGAGAAAGCCTGGGTTGTGCTCGAGTAAAGTGCTTCACAATTTAAAATAAACCAACATGAAAGGGAAAATCATCACTTTTTCAGAGACTATAAATAATGCAGCAAGCTTCCAGAAAGAAGGCAGTTTTTCATTTAAGACCATGTTTGCTATTGAGCTATATAAAACAACATCAAGCCCAGAAAGCTGGTAATCTTGTTTTTTAAATTGTCCCTGAAAGTCATGTCACTGCATCCCCTGAGACAGGAGCAGTTGGTTTTAGTCTGGATCTTGGTACTTTCTAGTTTTTTACCTATATGATGTAGAAATGTCCACTCTTTTTTTATGTGACTGGGACACATATAAATGTCTCATTTAGTTATTTGGGTTAGTTTTAGTCTTGCATCTCATGAATTGTTCCTTGTAACATTTGATTGGCCAAGCTTTCAGCGGGCGGGTTCTCCAATATTGAAAATTTTCCCTTGCTAGGTTCATACGTTTTAAGATTATGAGTGATGGAAGAATAAAATATACTGAAAAGTAGCTTAGATTAAGCAACAGGACGTTGGTTGAGCATGAGTGCCCAAGGATGTATTTGCTGAATTGCAGCCCGAAGCAATGTAACATCACAGCAGAGAGCTGAGGAACAACTGTAGCCAAGAAAATGTGCTAGTGTGTGGCAGTCAAGGACAGGGTGACTTAGTTAGAGCAAAATTGCTGTCTACAGCACAAGAGCACTATTCTTCAAATAGCAACAAGGCCCATAGCCTAGTCATAAGCAACAGATGTGAGGGAATGCCATACGTCTTATCAATGTGACAGAGCTTTAAAGTCAGACATTATATAGTTACCTATTTCTATAAGCAGGTAGAAAAATCATTAGTACATTGGTTTTGTTTTTGAGAAAAAATGACTTGTAGGTATATAGAAGGACATACACCAATATTACAACCTCAGGAAAACAGGACTAGAATTGAGAAAATGAGGCCCATCCATGTCCAACAAAATGGATTAAATAGACCAGGCATTAAATGGTAAGGCAGACTTACACATTGGTTTTGTGCCTTGAGTTCCAAGGAAAGTTGATGATTATGAATTCTAATAGATTTTAAAAATGCCTATCAGTGATTTCAGACCCTCTACCCATGTCTTAGGCATTGCCTTCTGACTTGACTCAAGATTCTGGTGATCTGCCTGGTGATTTTCTCTGGCCAGTGAGATACTGGTAGAGATGAGGTGAAGGGAGGCTCAGAGAATGTTTATGTATTGGAACTTTCTCTCTTGAGGATGTAATATTTGTGTATGTCCTTCTATATACCTACAAGTCATTTTTCTTATAAATGAAACCAAGGCACTAATGATTTTTCAACTTGCATAGAGAAATAGGTGAATATATAATGTCTGACTTTAAAGCTCTGTCACATGGTAAGATGTACAGCATTGTCCTACCATCTGTTGCTTGTGACTAGTCTATGGGCTTTGTTGCTATTTGAAGAATGGTATTTTGTGCTGTAGACATAAATTATATATATATATATATATATATATATATATATTATATAATATAAAATATTATATAATTTCGAATTCTTAAATAAGGTAGGTGCTCATAACATTATTTTACAAATGATACAACTGATGTGTGAAGAAAGAGTCTAGGTAGGCACATAGTAAATAATGCCAAGGTTTATCTGCAGGTCTGCCAGCCTATGAGTTCTATGCTCTTTCCATTGAGCCAGGATGTTGATGGGGAATGAAGCACAGACTTAGATGAGCTGGTCGGTTTTCTCAAAGTAGCATAACATTTCACACTGTAGTCTACTATCTTTATTTTCCTAGTGCCTATCTAAGCAAAATATTTTCAAAAAAGTATTTGTTGAACTGATGTTCAAAGAACTGAAATGGATCATAGAACAGGCTGGTCTGTTAAACTCACCTGTAAATAAGATAGAACAGTGATAATGGAACAGGATTTCATTTAAGAAAATATGAATTTAAATCCTAATTTGAGCCTCTCATTAAACTATGTGACCTCATATGAGTTACATGTAATCTCAGTGGAAAATGGAGTTGATAATATTTTCCTCATAAATTTTAATGTAAGTTAATAGAGTAATAGTTTATAAAAGAGTTACTCATCTGGTCCACAAAAATATTTTATACATAGTAGGTACTATTAACTTATTGACTAAAAAATGAAAAGCTTTTTGAAAATAAAATAGGTAATTCACTACTGGATGCATTAGCACACTTCATATTGTATATACTTTTTTTGCAATAAGATCACACTTATAATAAAAAACATTAAAAATATTTTTCTAATTGTATCAGATGTTATCCAGTTCTTGAAAATAACAAATTTTAAAGTTGTATAGAAAGATTTTATGGGCTGGGGTTGTGGCTCAGTGGTAGAGTGCTTGCCTAGCATGCACAAAGCACTGGGTTCCATCCTCAGCACCACATAAATTAAAATAAAGATATTGTGTCCAGCTAAAACTTAAGAATAGATATTTTTAAAAAAGACTCCCTAATCAAAACTGATACCAACAGCATTTACTGTGAACTTTGGTGTAACATCACTCTTTAAAAAAAAAAAAGAAAAGAAAGTTTTTATGAATTCCTTTTTTAAATTTATTGGTCATTACAGGTAAGATTTTTAAGAAAATTGCATTTTCTAATTTGGCACTTTGAAATAACATTTTGTAAACAAAACTAAAAAATTGTTTACAAGGAATTGAAACATCAAATTATTGCAAATTTGTAACTTTTAGCTGAAACAGAAGTTTTGTTTCTGCAGTGACTAGGACTCATTAGGAAAAAATCAGTATTTGCAGGATTCACTTCTGGTTTGTTCAGGACAAGGGATTTCTCTTTAGACCATCACCCCACTTAGAGCCCGTCTTGCTCCTCTACCTTCTAGTCAAGCATGTTTCCTAGGTCTAGAACTGTTAGTCAAGGGCTCCATGGAACAGTTATATCTCCTGTGCTGGGGAACCCACTAGGCTTTTAAGAAAAATTTGAGAACATTATGGTATTTGTCACAGGCTGTAAATAGAGATTTGATGTAATCCAGAGAAATGACAGCGACCGAGCAGATTGCCTCACTCTTAAAGGAAAAAGACTTCTCCCCATAATTTTCCTCACTCCCAACACTGAGGAGGTAGGACATTTAAAGTCAGTAACCTCATTCCCAAGGAAGGCTTCCTGGAAGCATGCGGAAAATTTGAGCAGGGATGATAAAAGCAGATGGGACTGGGAGTTTGCAGTAGATTAATTCTTAACACTAGATCTGATTGGAAAGCTGTTAGCATGGGTGTGGTCATGACAAGAAAAAAAAAAAAAAAAAGAAAGAAAGAGAGCTATTATCTGTCTACCATGAATTCAGACCCTTCATTCAACTGATGATATTTGAGTAGCTAGAAATTAGAGTCCTATTTTTTTTTGTATGTGAAAAGATCGTATTTCTTTTCTTTTATAAAATGGGTTAGCCAAATTTTCTAGCATATGTACTTCACAAAGTAGAATTAACTAAGCTTTTCTTTGGAGAAAGTCCTTTATTGATTCTAGAATAACCTATTTTTTCAAACAAAACGTTATAAGACTTTGAATTGTTTAGCAGAGGAGATAATATGTAAGAAAAAAGTTGATTCTTCAGTGTTCTAGAAAAATAAATAATATTAGAGAACTTTGAAGAAGAAGTTGCTGCATCAACAAACCAGTCCATTTCTTCACTTTTAACATTGCTCCTTATGGCTATTTTTAAAAGCTGGGCCTCCGTTTTTAATCCAAGTCTCTTCAGACAAGTATGTAAGAAAATCCCCTTTATCATTTTGGTAATGATGAAATAAAAAGCTCATTTTAAGATGGCTGGGCTTTTATTTAAGGTGTGACAGATTTCCTTTTTCCTTTATTATATTGTATCAACAACATATTTTTAATTGCAACTGACTATATATGGTAGTGACTTGAAAAAGATAAATGTGAAAAGAAAATTATTAAAATGTTGCCCCGATTCTCACAAGCACTAAATGAACATAGTTTCACAGAATTATGTGAACATAAGCAACCTCTTTAACACGATTTATACATGCATGCAGACATATATACATATCAGATGACAGAAATTTATCAGTTTTATGTTAATTATGACAAATGTGTTGTTGCAGAAAACCCCTGAATCTCTGTAGCTTTGTAAGACAGAGTATTTCTCACTCCCATAAATCCCAGCCAGCTCCTCCTAAGATTTCAAGGTTTTAAATTTCTGGGTTTTCTGTATGCTTTTATTTTTCCTTGCAGATCAGTCAATTCTTTCCTGAGTTTATATTTGTAATACTGTGCTGAAAGACTAAAGCAAGGGCAGGGATAACTATCACTCTGATTCTTTCCCACTGCTGCTCTTGATCCTCTGCACACTGTGCGTGTCCTGCCTTAGTTTTCATCATAGGTAACAGTTTCATTGCAATTATTTTAGCTTACTTTTATTGGAAAAATATATTTATTTTGCCTTCTTTCTTGAAGGATCTTTGGGATTTTGGTTTGACAGGCTCCCTACCACTTTTTTCAGCATTTTATAGATGTCCTTGAATTGACTTCCACCCCCTGTTGTTTCTGAAGTCCAAGATCATTTGAATTGTTGTTCCCATGTATGTATGTAATGTATCCTCCTCCTCCTCCTCCTCCTCCTCCTTCTTTTTTGTCTTTTTGCTGGTTGTTTTCAAGATTTTCTTTTTATATTTGGTCAGCAATTGACTATGGGAAGCTAACTGAGGTTGTATGTATATTCATCTTTCCTGGGCTTCATCATATTTCTTGAATCTGTAAATGTATGTCTTTCACAAAGTTTAGAACTGTTTTTGTAAAATAATTGTATTCTGCCCTATTTTTCATCTCCTGCTGGGATTGCAATTACATGTATGATGTAGTTTTTGAAGACATTTTTCAGGTTCCTGGACTATATTTCCTTTACTCTCAATCATTTTTCCTTCTGATTTTTAATTTGGAAAAAAATTTTACTGAAATGTTTTCAAGTTTATTGACTACTTTGTTCTCTCCATTCTACTCTTAGGGCCATCCAGTGAATTTTTAAGTTTCAGATAGCCTTTTTAGTTTCAGAAGATTCATGCTTCTTTTCTACAATACCTATTTCTCCACTGAGATTTTCTATATCTTTATTCATTACTAACATACTTTTGAGCGTAGCTTTATCTTTTCTCTTAAGAATGTGTTATATTTTATATTTTCTTTATATTTTGAGTACTTTTAACTTGTACAGTGAATACTTTTTGAGTATTTTGAAGGAAGTCTCTGGGTGTTATCATATTACTTTGCCAAATCATCATTTTCCTTCTCCAATATTATTGCAGTAGTTAAATAGTACTAAAACTGAAACCTCCATCCCTTGGGCAAGAGTTAAATAACATTTCAGCTCTCTAATCATTAATGGTGGGGCTTGAAGTCTTCCCCACACATGTATGGTTCAGAGGTGAGCCAGAGATTTGGGCAAAGTTTATGTACAGAGTTTGAAATGTCACCTATCAGAATCTATCCTTTCCAAGATTCCTCCTCATTTGTAGTAGTATAGTTAACTAAAATTAACTCACTAATCTTCATGTTGGAAAGACTGGTTTTCCCTCACATTTAGGCACTGAGAGCATTATCCATTTTAGCCTGTTCTTGGGTTAAAAGACGTAAAAATAGAAGACTCTTCTTAAGGCCATTCTCTTCTTTGATTCCTTTCAGAATCTACCTTCTTATTCTCTAGTGAACTCAGGTAATAATTGCTTGCTTTTTCATTGTTGCTTGATTAAGGGGTTGGTCTCGTTTGGCCATTTGGGAATCAGAAACATCTTTACCAAATGTTTTGCCCCATTTTCCAGGCTTCTGATATGAGTTTCCTGCCAACATCCTTGAATTAAGCCAATGCTTAATTCAAGCATTGGTATTTTAGATTTCTGCTGTGGAAGCTCTTATTTCAGGGCATATATTTCTGCAGTAAGATAACACTAGCCTTTGATAAACTGTTTACTTTAGTGCTTTAACAAAATTTGAAACTTTTCTTTTTCTTTACTTAATAGTCCAATGTGGATACCCCTGTTGGGTGGCTTCCATGAGGTGATGAATGAGGGGCCTGGTCTCCTTCCTTCATGTGTATTTATCATAGTGAACAGAACATTGGCCTGAAAGGTCATCTCCATTCCAGCCACCTGGTGGATTGAGTGAAGAACACCTGGAAGTGGTAAACACTCTTTCTGACTCCATATCTGAGCTTTAGTGTAAGTTTTACAGTAAAATTTAACTGAAAGGAAAAGTGGGGCATGTATTCTATTCATGTTACCAGGAAGAATGGGAATGAATTTGGTAGACAGCCAATCTTTTCTAAAACTTTTTTTTTCCTTTTCTAATCTTTTAAACTGATTATTATATCTTAGCTTGTGTGTTTGGCTTTTCAGTGAGGTTTCTTCAATTAATCGTCCTTCCAACTTTCCTTCACCAGAGAGGTCATTGTGTCCAGCAGAGGGTTAGCTCAGGGAAATCTTCTGTGAAGAAGATACTGGAGTGAGGGCCCTATTTCTGGGATAATTTTTTGATTGGGTGAGGTTGAACAGATATTTAATGAAGCCACAGATAACCATGGTGAATTACATTGCTTCAGGGAGGAGTGCACAGAATGTATGTAAAAGAAACCCAAAATATGTGGTTTGGTTAAATGCCCAGATCTGGGTGGAGGTATATATATATCCCTACATGGAGGAGAATAAGCATCTCAGAAAGGTGTGTTCAAGCTTGGAGATTTTCTACATTTTTGGCAGCCAGTTTTGTTCTTGGCAAATGACCCAATAACCATTTAAACTTTTTAGGTATTCATAAGTGAATGTAGTTCATAGTGTGAGCAATTCATAGCCTTCCCACAACTTCACACGGGTTGCTTTTAGAACTGGCTATGTCTCAGCTTTCTGAAAATTGACTCCACCTTGCAACTAAGTTACAAAATTGCAAAATGGAAAAACATACTCAGCAGCATTTTACCTGAGAAAAAGGAGAAGATAATCAAGCCTATGTAGTTTTATCATAACATCTGGAAAATCATGTCAAATTTTACTGAACATATTTTTATGACATCGAAATGTGGAAAATAAAAGGGAAAAATACAGATGTTGAGAAATTTATCTTTTGTAATTAGTAAAATGGCAAACACTTATCTTCTTCAAGTTATATATTGTTTTCACATAGAATGTATACCAAATTAAAAAAAATAGATCCTATAATTACATGTATCTTCTCCCTTGTTTTATGAGATTTGGAACAACCTATATGTACCTACAAGTCTTATTAATGTGAACATTACTCATATTTGAAATAAAATGTGTGATGTTATAATCTGAATTACTTTGTTGACATTAATGATAATCACTGAGACACTAGTTAAAGGCAAATGTTTTGGAAATTATGGGATGTTGAAGAAGCAATGGCTTCTGCAATTTGAAAAGTCCACAGTTGAAAAGAGAAATGAATGAACAGAAAATATTGCAACAATATCGAACTATCAACCAACAATTGGCCTGAATGGTATTTTAGAAAGTGCTAAAGGAATTGTGTAGCTGAGTGCAAAGTGGGTGCTACAAAGTTTGTGTACCCCTGAAACTCACAGAGAAACAACACCCTCAATATGATGATATTAGGTGAGGCCTTTTGGAAGGTGATGGGGTCATGAGGTCAGAGACATCCTGAATAAGATTAGTGCCCTTATAAAAGAGGCTGGATAGAGACCTCCACACCCCACACATCAAGAAAGTGCCTTCTATGAAGAAAAGGCCCTTACTGGTCAGTCTGTTGGCACCCTGATCCAAGAATTCCCAGTCTCAGGAACTGTTAGGAACAAATTTCTCTTGTCTATAAGTGACTCCCTTTATGGTATTTTGTTTTACTAGTTTAAAGGGACTAAGTCAGAGTGAGAGATAAGATTTAAGACTTAGAAAACAGTTTACAAGGAAGGAGAACTTTCAACGTGTGTATGTATATTAGGTAAGCCTAACTGACAGAAAAAAAAAACAAACCCAGAAACAAAAAACAAGGGTTTATAGAGTGGAATGGGACCATTGCTGTAGGTAGGAATCGTCTATAAGGATTAATGAGCCTTGAACAGAAGCTCCACACAGGCTCTCTGTTAGATCTGGGACAACTCTGACTGGGAGGATGGAGAAGGAAGAGTGTGGGAGGAGCCCTCACAGTGAATTAGGGGGAAATACAGGGCTCCACAGATGGTGCTAAGGGAGCAATCTAACTAGGGAAGATAAGAGAAGAAAAATGAAAACTCCTACCAACACCAATAGATAGAAAATTAGACCAATGCTTCTCTGCCCAACTCTAAGATTATAATATTGCTTTATACTCATAAGCAAAGCAGTGTTTAGATTTAGTGAATGATGTCATGAAAAACACATAAACAAATTTCCCTAATGTGATGTCATGGTTTTGGTGTCAGACAGAAGAATTTGAATCTTGCCCCACTCATTACCAAGTATTTATTTGATTGTAAATCACCTCAGTTTTACTGAGCCTCAGTTTCTCATTTAGACAAATGGGATAATCAAATTTTCTTTATAAAATAATTAAAAGTTTTATATGAGACAATAATCAACCCAGCATGTTGTTTTGTTAAAGAAGAAGAAGAAGAAGAAGAAGAGGAGGAGGAGGAGGAGGAGGAGGAGGAGGAGGAGGAGGAGGAGGAGGAGGAAATTTAAAAAAATCCTCATAACATGGTAGCATGTTTCTTCTATTAAAATTTTAGTGATTCTGTGCCCAGGGATATAGCAACTGAATTGGTTTAATGCAGAAGTTAGTCCCTGGGCATTGGTGCCTTCCAGAACTCTCTATCATGCATATAATTTGAATAATGAAACATGCACATACAAATAATTTAACTCTTAGGGACCCTAAACCCTTTATGGAAAAAGGTAATCAAGTATGAATAAATAAATAAATAACCTTATGTACTCCCCTAGATTTTGAAGCAGGAGAATATGCTATAGGGAGAGCCTAATTAAAGTCAGTGGAGCCTCAACAATCAATCAGTTACTGACAGAAAAGAAAGCAGGGTAGAGAAAGAGGTATGGGAGGAGCGGAAAAATACAGCTTCCGAGACTAATGCGTGAACTCTGGGATCACGGTTCAGTAGGCTGTAGAGCTTATAATTTCTACCTCTGTTTCTTACAAGAACAATAGTTTCACGGTGCCTTACCACTATCGGTGTAACTGAGAATTCATATCATAACGGATTACTTCAACCAAGTTATGATAATTAAAACAACTTGCCTTTTTTATGATGGGCTACAGTTTGCAAAATACCTTCAGAACCATTATCTCATTTGACTCCTATGGCAATCAGATAAGGTATGTAGAATTGATGTCATGGTAATTATAAAATTATTCTTCATGAAGAAAAAGGTAAATAGCAGTGTTTAAAAACAGCAGTGCTATAATATTTAATGTATGTTGGCTTACCTGTATTGCATATAAGAATGAAAAAATCCAGTTTATACTTCTTGAAAGACGTAGTACTGATGTTGAATTTTGTACTTATAAAAATAGATCATAGCATATTTCTTTCTTGCTCTTATATCAGAGAGCTCAATGTAATTATTTGAAGCTATTTAAGAGCTGAGCTAGAATTCACTTCAAATTCTTTTAAAAAATATAAAAAATTATAATTGATACATAATAGCTGTACATATTTATGATAATTTGAAACATGCATATAATGTGTAATGATCAAATCAAGCTCATTAACATTTCCAGATTCTTAAACATTTATCATGTCCTTATGCTGGGATCCTTCAAACTCCTCTCTTTCAGTTCTTTATAGAATATGTAATAAGTTGCAAACCACAGTCGCCCTTCTATGCCTTATCCTTCCTCTCTTTGTGCTGGTACCCGTTGTCCCCCCTCTCTATTTCTCCTCTCATCTCCCTTCATAGCATCTAATGCCCACTCCTCTCCTCTCTATTTCTACAAAGTCAACTTTTTTAGCTTTCACATATGATTGAGAGCATGTGCTATTTATGGCAAGCTTTCTTCTTATATCTGATTAAAAGTATGATATTCAATATGGGTTGGTTCTGGGGACCAACTGATATCAACAAGTAAAGGTAGGAAGTAAGTGAAAAATAATGAAGGTATGGTTTGAATTTTGGATGGAGGAAGAAGAGTTGTTTCCCACCTCCCTGTTGCTTCACTATATAAATTAGTGTACCTGTATATCTTCTTTAGAGAATTAAGAGATAGGCGCATCAAAGTGATGTGTGGGAACTTCAATAAGAAAATCCAATTGTCTCACTTTAGGAAAATTCACTTAATCTTTAGGACCTCATTTTATCTAACGTGCACAATAGTAAAAATTAGAGTATCTATTAGAACATAAAATTACAGCAGAGTGTGGTGCATGCCTGTAATCCCAGCCACTCAGCAGGCTGAGGCAGAAGGATGGAGTTCAAAGCCAGCCTCAGCAACTTGGGAGATCTGGAGGGATTTAGCTAGACCTTGTCTCAAAATATAAAATAAAAAAGGCTGGGATGTAGCTCCCTGGTTTCAATCCCCAGTACAAAAACAAAACAAAACAAAAAATAAAACCACAAAGGATATAAAATTATAATGTTTAATTCAGAATGTTATAGTGAGGATTAATGATGGTTAAGATTATATGACAGACATTTAGAATCTTAGCAAAAAATAGCTCAATAAACATTCCTTCTTCTTCCTCTCCTCCTCTTCTTCCTTCATCACCATCCTTATTCTTTAATTAAGCTATAATCAGAACCATGATAAGTTTGACTATTTGTGATTTAAAGATCTAAAGTATTTGTGGCTATTTCTTAGCTTTTTTTTTTTTGTCAAAAGAAATCAAGACTTCTACAAACTGTTTAGATATTCTATGAAATTTGGGGGAATCTTATTTTAAGATTTTCATTTTGTTAGACATGTTCATAGTCATTTCAATTCAATAATAATTAGAGACAAGATGTTAATTAACTATATAGCCTCCTTGATATTTTAACTGATAATATAACCATGCTTAGGATTAATGTTTTTCATGTGAAGAACCAACATAAGCATTATCTTCTTATTCGATGCTTCAAGCATTCAGTTTATTTTACTAATTTTGTTGGATTTTCTTTCACCTATGACCTATTTGTTTGGCTTTCTAAAAAGGGTAAAGAAATACTTTTTGAAATTTTCAAAGGGAGATTCTGAATTCAAATGCATAATGCTAGCGTGCGAGTAATTTCCAAATATATAAAGACAGCTCTAAGTACCATGTACACAGCCTAGTGACTGATTATAGCAATTGTAAATTTAGGGGTCATTTGGTGAAAGCTGGAAAGAGAAATCCATTTAGTGGCGGCAGGTCACTAATTGATACCTTTGTAGAAAACTTATTGCCAGAGAGGAGCTTATGGCATAGGAAATGTCCCATTGCAAATACTATTTGTTGTCCATTAATTAAGCACTTGGGAAGCTTCATTAACTAAAACAGATCTCAAGTCCCTAATTTTGGTCAGTAAAGATGCACGTATTTGAAAATGTTAATTCGATTTCCTAACATGTTGGTAAGTTAACTGAATGACCAAACCTGCATTACATTTTATCCCTCAGATAGGAAAGCAGAGGGCAAAGCTGTTTAGATAAAATGTTTTTAAGTGCCCACGTGACGATGTCACTTAGAGAACAACCCAACAGTGTCTGGAACTGTTGAGCTTTAAAGAATACCAAATAATGCCACCAGTAACCTCTTAGCAGCCACGTGCCATGGTCTTTTTTAGTCCTTCTCACGTTTGCCTTTCCTACAGCATTTGAATGAGTTGGCCCCATCACTAACCCATGGCTCTCTTTTCCTTGGGTACGTTTCAGATTACCCTTGCACTCCTGGTTGGATTCCTCCCTCCTTGGCTAATTCCTCTCAGTCCTTCTCAGCTTCTCACCCTGTCCCCATGCCTACACCTCTAAATATTTGTTTTTCTGACATCTTCTCATCTGTCTTTTCTCTTCCACTATATTTTATCCCAGGAAGCTTTGTGACTCCCCAGTAGAGAACCCCACCTCCATGTTCCATCCTCCTGCTAGGGATGGATGCTAGGTCGGTATTTTAGAGTTAACAACTCTGGACACATCCTGTCATTCTTACTTCTCCAACTTGTTCCCCAACTTGACCGCTTGTATCTCTGTGTCTCTTCTTACCCATGTTAAAAATATGGCTGCTTGGTTGGAAGCCGTGGAACATGCCTGTAATTCCAGTGGCTTCGGAGGCTGAGGCAGGAGAATTGTGAGTTCAAAGCCAGCCTCAGCAATTCAGCAAGGCCCTAAGCAACTCAGGGAAACCCTTTCTCTAAATATAATACAAAAAAAAAGAGGGGTTGGGTTGTGGTTCAGTGGTTAAGGGCTCCTGGGTTCTATCCCTAGTACCAAGTAAAATAAAATAAATGGCTGTTCTTGCCACTTTTATTCTTCTGGCTCATTACCGTTCACTCCCAACCCATGTGATTTGTTAGCAAATGCTGTAAATTATGTAGGGGATTGATACTGTGCAATAAACATGTAACTTTATTTACTATGGACTTGTTTGTTTATTGATTGATTGATTGATTGATTGATTGATTCCAGGAGCACTCGATTGAACTCAGGGGCACTCGACCACTGAGCCATATCCCCAGCCCTATTTTGTATTTTATTTAAAAACAGGGTGTCACTGAGTTGCTTAGCACCACACCATTGCTGAACTGGCTTTGAACTCATGATCCTCCTGCCTCAGCCTCCTGAGCTGCTGGGATTACAGGTGTGTGCCACCGTGCCGGGTTGTTAGACTTGTAATATCACTTTTGAACTTCTAGTTTACTGATTCTGGTGCCAGTGGTGGTGGTGGTGGTGGAGGTACTTAAAGTTTCCATGCTATTTAATCTTCCTGATTAAAGTGGTTCCTACAAGTTCATAATGGTCTCTTGCACATAAGATCAGCCTTTCTAGATTTAATTCTCTTTACTTTAGTAAGAAATAGTTTTGGTCTTACAGGGCCACTCTAAGACTATTGTCAAAATTCTCTTCTAATGGTAAAGGTCTCAGCATTATCTTTTCATTACTTTGTTCACTATTACACGTCTAATTATTCTTAAGTCAAATTTCTGCCTCTGGCTAAGAAAGGCGAAATTGTGTAAATTTAACAACAACAGCACATTAATATATTTTTTAACATAAACATAGGTCTCCATGACGACCTGGGGGGCAATTCTTCCTTTCCATTACACCAACTCTTCTCTTGGAATTCTTTGAAGTTTCTACCTGGTTTTCAAAGATCCATTCTCTTCTTCCAAATCCATGCTTCACACTTCAATGCAAACAATAGTCACACATGGTCCCTACCCTGCTCACATAGGTTTGGTAGCCAGAGCCATGTCCACAGAGTAGACCTAGGCTCACAGCATTGAAGCCAAACCTGCCACATACAGGCCTGAGACATCCACTTGTCCTACACTTCGCAAAAGAGTGTTCACACATGTGTACAATATACTCCTCAGCCTGCCCATGTTGGAGCTGCTGCCTAGAGCAACTGTACTCCACTATCAATCTATGGAAATTCTGTATATTTCTGTATACCCTGCTCAGATGTCACTTTCTAAGTAGACCATTTCCAGATTCCTAATCAGAAGTAAATTTCTCCTCCTTCTATTCTACCCATATTACTTACTCTAGATTTCTACTGTGTTATTTTTCATGCTATATATTTCACTATAATTTATTATGTATATGTTTTCTTCTGTAAGTTCTGACATTTACATTCCTTGAGGGCAGAAGTAGGGGCATGTTTATGTCAAAACTGTGTGATATTTTGTATTATACAGAGTGCCTAGAGAAATTAGATCTTCAGTGTCTGTGAGCTTGGCTAAACAATATACATGTTGGAGATTAAAAGAAAAAGTCCAGTAGCTGCATTTCATTACCTCTGGTACATTGAATCTATGCCCTGGAGGCTACATTTTTGGCACATTTTGTATTCCTTAAAGTTATACTCTTCATTTCCAGCAGGTTCTTAGATAAATAAGAAAATATTCATTTTTTTTCTGCATGGAATAAATAGAATGCTTTATCAGTAAGCTCAATAATGTCATTTCAGATTTCCAAAGAAGTAACTTTGGAAACTTTGCCAAAGTCTATCATGCTTTCCTATCATGCTTTTCCCCCACTGAGTTTAAAACTTAGGCTCTTGTTGAAGAAGCTAAAAGTGAATCATTTTTTCCCCAGATAGATTTTAGGAATAGTATAAATTCAGATATCCAGCCAAAACACACAAGCTGAAAGCAGTTGAAGAAGTCCCAGCCAGAGTCGATATTTCCTTTTGAAGTTCAAGTGGCAAAGTGGTTATTACGATATGTGAAACCTAAATTGGCATTTTGTTAGTAAACAAAATCATTGGCAGGCAGTAATATCCTTCATTTCCCTAAACTGCCGGTTACCTCTGGGATTCAGTCTAAAGTTCCTCCATTTATCTCTCCATGGGCAGGCCCCACCCCCTATCTTTTCTAGGGCATAATAATGATGCTATGTATTATTCATTATGCCTTAAGGACACTGAGACCAGGAACAGAGACTCCAGCTAGCTCTCCCCATTTCAGGATTTTCTACAGTTAAGTCTATTTTCACCTGAGTTGCACTAGGACCTGGTAAGGTGGGGAAAATGGCTATTATAAAGCTGAAAATTATGATGCTCTTTGAGGAGACACATGAAGAACCACGTATTTCATCAACTTATTTTTCAAAGCCTCTCTTTAGATGCTCAGTGACTTTCTTAAAAGAGTGATTTGCTCTCATCGGAAAAAAATAAAGTTTCCAACCCTTCTGGTTGCAAAGATAGGCCCTTTTACTGTAAATCAATGTGTTGCTGTCTTGTTTGCTGAGCTGCAAGAAAGATGGACACAGCATAGAACCAATGGTGCTGTCTCCTCACCTCATTTATCTTGTGGATCTGTTCCCAGTGCAGCCCAGCCTTAACCATTTCATCTCCCCTTTGTTGCCGCTGCTATAGGGGCTCTAAATACAGCTGTTTAAGGAGATAGAAAAAGGTTATCTTCCTTATTTCTCTGGATATAAAATACAGAGATTGGTTTAGTTACAGTCCTGGGTTTATAGCACTGTACATTTATTTTTTCCGTGCTGTGCTCTTTTCTGGTTATTTTTTTATTTATGGTTTTTCCTTTTGATCCCATTTCTCATACTCATTCCTTTCCCACCTCTAAATGCAACAAACCATCATTCTAAAATGTTGGTATATAGCTTTCTATTCTTGTGTTTTACAAAACACAGATTGTTATTTGTGTGCATGAAATTTAAGTTTGCTCAGATGACATTGGAGTAAAAATCTCATTCGGTTTCTCATTTTCTCCCTCAGCCTTACGCTTTGAGGAGCTTTTCTTGTCATTGGGTGTACCTCGGGGCAGCTTTGTATTCTACTGGTCACTTCTAATCCGCTTGGAAGGATGCTTTAATGGACTCCAACTTCCTGTCAACACAAGGTGGCGCTCTAATAAACATCTATAAGAGATTGTTGTAGCGAAGAATATATTTGGGATAAACTTCTTAGTTAACAAGATTGCTGAATCATGGAGCATGCATATATGTAATTTATCAGTACACTAATTTACCTGATTCTGTGCATTTATATTGAATTGGTTAGTTGACATAGTTTTTGTTGTGTTTATGAACGATGCACTTTTAAACCTATTTTCTAGTTTGTTCTTTCTAGTATAGACAAATACTATTCATTTTTGTTAGTTGACCTTGTGTTCAGTTACTTTGCTGAGCACTTTTTATTTCTAATAGTTTCTTAAATATATATATGTAATGCATATACATATATATGTGTATATATATATATATATATATATATATATATATATATTATGATGCACAGGCATATACAAAAGTTATACACATATGTTTCATCTAAAAATGACAGTTTCACCAGTTTGTCATTTCTTACATAAACTTATTTATTTTCTTTTTATGTTAGTGACTCTCTAACACTATGTTAAAATTGTTAAACAGAACAAATGATAGAGATATTCTTGTCTTTCCCCAGTCTAATGTTTCTATATATATTAAAAATAATATTTGTAGTAGATTTAAAAAAAATAACCTTCCTAAGGTAAATTCCATTTTATTCCAAATTTTCTGTTTTTAAAAATTATAAATGGGTATTGAATTTTATCATATGCATTTTCTGTAAACCATTGTGCTAAGTATGTATTTTTTTCTTTGTTATTTTAGCAAATTATAGTGACAAAATTTTCTGTTGAACTATCCTTGCATTTTCAGAGCATTTTTAAAGTGGATCAATGGTTGGTACACTTTTTGAAGACATTTGTCCAAACAAATTCTAATTATGTCCTTCATTTAAATAACTGATTGCATTTCCAGTTATAGTTTTGAAATTACTTGACTTGAAAATCATGCTCCATTGCCTCCTAAATCTAGTACAAGAGTTTAAATGTCTGATGTCAGTATGATTGTTGTTCTTTTCAGATAATCTATGTGTCTCTTGGGAACTCAGATTTTCTCTTTGTTATTTTTTAGATGTCCCTATGTTGTATCTGGTTGTGGACTTTGTTTTTTTTTTTTGAACTCCACAGGCACTTTCAGTCTGAGGTCTTCTGTCTTTCCTTTTGAATATGTGAATTTCTTGAAATTTTTAATTCTATTTACTTTTTTACTTTTCTCTGGGACAACTATTTTCTAGATTTGGCAATCCAATTTTTATCTTCCATGTCTCTTTTTATTTTTTATCTTTTCTCCCTTTCCTCTTGTTAGCAGGGTATGTTTCTCCATCTGCTATTCTAACTCTGGATAATATTTTCCACCTGTGGTTCCCTCCTACTCTTTATTCTAGCCATTGCATTGTGTAAATTTTCTTTTCCATTTTTTATACTTAATAGTACCACCTTGTTTCTTGTATTAAATAACTTGTTTTTCTAGTTCTAATGTATGGTACTTTTTATACACACACACATAAATATGTGTGCATGTGTATCCTCTATCATCTACCTATCTAGATAAATATATCTTCCCTTATCTTTTAGGTATATTAGCCATACTGCAGTATACTTCATATACTTTTGTTGTTTTTTTTTTGGGGGGGGGCTGATGTGATGAGCTCTATATGGAACCCCAAGGACCACAGATCACTGTTGATAATTTTGTTTGCTAATTTTTGGCTAGGGTAATGCATATAGAAAAGACAGTACTTTAGACTGTGTTCCATCAAACCTGGACTGCCTATGGTAGGAAGGGTGGAGGGTACAGGAATAGAAGATGGTAGTGAATGTCTCAGGCCCGCTGGTCAGCCTATACAAGTTTTAAACACCTCTGCACCCCAATGGAGATTCTCAGATATCCATCTTACACCTCCAGTGAGGCTTCCCAGCCAGCAAGATAGAAATTTTTTTTTAAAAAAAGATATAATTTCATATGTGATGTGAACTACAGAGAAAGGAACTTCTTAAAGGACTTCAGAAATGATGATCAGGGAAAGCTATTCTGAGAAGCAATGTAGGATCTGGAGAGAAAGTATTCCAGGTTGAAGGAAGATGCGTAAAGTTCCCAAGGTAAGGAAGAATGCCTCCTATTGACAAGTAGTTGGTGCCCTGTCACTGAGTAGAAGAAATTTAGATGAGTGTTTGAGCTATGCAGGAGTAAGTCTGGGGGTTTTAAACATTAAGGCATGAAGTTTGCATTGCTAGTGTAAACTGAAACCATTGAAGGATTTTAGGGGGTCCTGGTAGCCATGATTATGTCTGACATAGAGTGTTTACAGTGAAGACAGAAAAAAAATGCTGTAGTTTGAAATGCAATTGATGAATATAGTTTGTAGCATAAAACATTCATTTGCATCATTTTTCATGACTTATTTTTTTCCAACTTCATTTTGTTCTGGAAAATTAAATCACTGTCTTCAGCATTTCAGAATGCTGACATTTAATCTAGATGTTCTTTTCTTATTGTCTGCCTGTCAATCTTTCTAAAATCTTTATATATCACATCAAAATGATGGTAAATTATTTACATTAAATCCTCAATTTTTTCCCCCAACTTAACATTTGCATTCAGGCATGTAACAGAAATACTTTAAGTAAGCAAAAGACTGAATTTTTTTCAAGTTTAGGAATTTCTTCCTTTTTTAATTCTACAGTTCTTCATAGTTCTCATAGTCACAGAAATTTCATCACCATTTTCAAACAAATATCACCTTTTGTCAACCTACCTCCCTCAAAACCCACACTGAATGCCCTTTACACAGCCTGAAGCTTAGGACAGATTTTTTATCATAAGAGAATTATGATGCCAAAGTATATAATTAAATGGGCATCAGACATCATTGCTCCTAAAGTCAGTAACTGCAGTCTATAGCAGAGAATCCCCCAAGGGTACCCTCTCAAGATCTGTGGACTAGTCAATGATGAGGGTCATTTTCTATAATGAGTAAAATTAAAAGGCCATTCTAGTGTCCTTTCAAAACAGAGTCATGCTTCATAGTGGTGTGCTGTTTCTACTATCAACAGCCAGCAACTTATGTAGTCATTTTGCTAAAATAAGGTTCTTTTCTGGGCACTATGGTACATAAAGTTTTTGCAAAAATTAGACCATACTGTACATGTTCTTTTATATCTTACTTTAAAAAACAGCAATATATTATGAGCTTTAAAAACTTTCAGCAACTACCCTCTCAAAGCATGATTTTTAATAACGACAACAACAACAACAATAATAGCTTTTGGACTTTTTTTTTTTCTAAGTGCTTTACATTTATTTATTCATTTAATTTTCACAATTTATGATGCAGATATTATTACTATAGTCCAAAGCTACATAGTTAAAATAGCCAAATTTATGACTTCTAATAATTATAGCTAACATTTACAAAGTACTCATAATGAGCTAATCACTGTGTTGATTGCTTAACATAAATTATTTTATTTAGCTTTTTCCTGACAATTCTATGAATTTTCACCATTTGTTAAGTGGGACAATCTTTTATAGAAGTAAAGTAACTTGGTCAATCTAATAAATACCGTAGCCATAATTCAATCCCAGGGGAAAACATGAGCCTTTAAGCCATATTATAGTGAATGTTATTGGATTACTCCCATCATTCAGTGCCCAAGTTACAGGAGATCTGCTCCCAACCAAAAGCAAAAGAGTAACTTGCCATCTGGTACTTGGAGCTTTCTAGAATGTGAAAAAAAAAAAAAATTGGTGTTGTCAACTTTAAGAACATGCAGATTGATTCAATGGTTCTGAATTTCCCTGCCTCCCAACAGAACCATTCTTTCTGTTCCCTGCTCTGTACCTAAAGGTTCTGTCTGGTTTTTCCTTGAGGTTAGTCAATGGAAAGATCCAACAGAAGATGTGGGAGGGGAAAGAGGAAAGTCAAGGTGTTTCTCCACCCTCCCTGCTTCCATTCTTTGGTGCCTTGTCTTTGTGTCCTTCCACACACAGAGCTCCTGCTCCAGGGGCTCCACCCCCAAGTCACATGACCCGCAGAACTTCAGGAAGAAATGTCTTTCTTTTTCCTTGTCCATGCGACCTGGGGTGTGGCAATGCTTCCCTTTACTACTACAGGGCTTCCCTTTATTGGAGACTTCAAGGATTGAACTCTATTTCTTACCAGAGCCCTAATTGATACAAAAGAAAAAAAAAATCACTCTCTTAGCCAACGGGATGGAAAGTGGAGCCTACTTTTTCTTCTAGTAGGTGCAGAGTCTCTGGTCTAATGCCTAGGTCTTTGATCCACTTTGAGTTGAGGTTTGTGCAGGGTGAAAAATAGCTGTTAAATTTCATTCTGCTACATAAGGATATCCAGTTCCAGCGCCCTTGTTGAAGAGGCTATTTTTTCCTCCAGTGTATTTTTTTGACACCTTTGTCTAGTATGCGGTAACTGTGTTTATGTGGGTTTGTCTCTGTGTCTTCTATTCTGTTCCATTGGTCTCCATGTCTGTTTTGGTGCCAACACCATGCTGTTTTTGTTACTAGAGCCCTGTAGTATGTTGACTTATGAACCAAATTTCTCAACAAGTCTCCAAAGTGCAAGAAGTAAAAATCAAGAATCAATAAATGAGATGGTATCAAACTACAAAGCTTCTTTATAGGAAAGGAAACAATGAACAGCTTTAAGAGAGAGCCTATATAATGGGACAAAATCTAGGCCATCTGCATGGTGGATAGAGCATTAATCTCCAGGATATATAAAGAACTCAAAAAACTTGACACCAAAAACCCCAAATAACCCAATCAATAAATGGGCAAAAAGAATAGAATAGGCACTTCACAGAAAAAATACAAATGGTCAACAAATATATGAAAAAATATTCAACATTTCTAGCAATTAGAGAAATGTAAATTAAAACTACACTGAGATTTCATCTCACTATAGTCACAATGACAACAACCAAGAATACAAGTAACACTGAGGATATAGCTCAGTTGATAGAGGGTCTGTTTGCTTCACATGCACAAAGCCCTGGGTTCAATAACCAGCAGCACCACCACCACAACAAAAAAAGAATACAAGTAACAATAAATGATGGTGAGGATGTCCTATTGCTGATGGGACTGCAAGTTGGTGCAACCACTCTGGAAAGCAGTTTGGTGATTCCTCAAAACACTAGTAATGGAACCACCGTTTCACCTGGTCCTACCTCTCCTCTGCATATATACATAGGATTTAAAATCAGCATACTACAGTGACACATTTACATTAAAGTTTATAGCAATTCAATTCATGATAGCTAAGCTATGGAATCAACCTAGATACTCTTCACCAGATGAATGGATAAAGAAGTTGTGGTATATAATCACACAATGACATATTTCTCAGCCATGAAAAAAATATGACTTTATGACATTTGCTGGTAAATGGGTGAAACTGGAGACTATCATGCAAAGTGAAATAAGCCAATTCCAAGAAACCAAAGGTTGAACATTCTCTCTAGTATGTGGATACTAACATACAACAAGAGAGTGGGGGTGGGATAGAAGTTCAGTGGGTTGAACAAAGGGAAATGAAGAGAAGGAAGGGGAGACAGGAATAGGAAAGACAGTGAAATATATCTGACATAACTTTCCTACATTCGTATAAATACACCACAGTGAATCTCTACATCATGTACAACCACAAGTCTGGAGTCCTAATTAGAGTAAGATGTACTCCATGTTTGCATAAATATGTCAAAATATACTCTACTGTCATGTATAACTTAAAAGAACAAATTTTAAAAAAGTAACAGCATTCCGGAAAAAAATCAAGATTGTTTGATCAATAAATTAATTCTTCTAATAAGAAAGATGAAGAATGCAGGATATTTTGACAATTATAATGGCAGCTGAACTAAGAAGTATCTGGATAGAGAGGCCAAGAGGAAAATATTTAGCCAGTTTTTCCAAGGATTTGCCTGTCACCTATGATAGCCACATTGCACAGAAGTTCTCATGAAACAAAACAAAACAAAAAACTTTACTGGGAAATGTCAATCAGGGTCTCTCACTAAAATCTGAAACAAGGCAATAGAAATATTGAGTAATGAAGATAATTGTAAGATACTCCACAGAGACACTTTGGCCCTTTAAACCAAAAGAAGTGATGGATTCAGCAGTACAGCTAGGAGAGAAGAACCATAGAATTACAAGATTTTACCCAACCCCCAACCCTGCCCCAGGTTAGCAGTCATGGAATCCCCCATCACATACCAGTATAGTACTAGTTCATGGCTGTGGTGGGGGGAAATAATTCTTCCATTTTTATTTAAACTCTCAAGACAAGTCAATCTAAGGTTTGCTGGGGCTCCGTCTCTAAGCAACAAATTTGAGAATTAGTATGATTCTGTTCTGCAACAATACTTTTGGTGATTGACTATATTGTATAAGTGTTTACCTTTCTACTTGAGTTTCTTCTTCATATTCTTTCATAAATTCATGCAACATAAGGAAATTGTTTCACTGAGTCTTGTTGTACTGTGAGTACTCGAAGCTTTTAATTCCTATGTGATACTACCAAAATTGATAGAAATGTGCCATTTCATATATATATATATATCTACTTCCTTTCAAGACATTGCTCAATGACTAACTCTGGCGTGAAGTCCCTTCTGACACACCTTTCTTATTTCCCAGGAACAATTCACCACTTCTTCTGTTGTCAATACTGCACCTGCGCATACTGTCCATAGCCCCTTCACCACTTTTACACTTTTATGTCTATCTACCAGATTGCAAGCTCCCTGAGGGCAGTTTGTTCCTCATTTGTGTCCTTAAGATTTAACACAGTACCTGGTCAGAATTTTCATAAAATAATGATTCTCAAGTGGATAAATAAATATCAATTGGTCCAACATATGATGTCAAGATCAAGATTTTAGGTCCAGCTTTTTCTAGATTTTGTACTGTTATCCCCTCTTTTAAAAATAGTGTGGAGAAATCTAAGAATAATTGAGGTAGATATTCCTAATTGCCTACTCAATATCATTTCCCCCTTATTAACAGAAATCTTATTTTTGGAGGGAAACAATGCATTGCATTTAATATCTTTCCTTCGATTTTCTTGAAGCAAGTTACATTTTCCAGGCTGAGCCAATACGATATAAGTGGAGGTGTTCATGGAAAAAACGAGGGTTTTCTGGAAGCTTAGTTTATAGGTATAGCTATTTGTTGCACACACAATAAACTGGTATAAAATTTGCTATTCCATCTGCCTCCTTCCTTCATTAAATATGAATATGATGCCTAGAAATGTGACATCGTTTTTTTCTTCCGTGTGGAAGTAACCTTGTTCTTTGTGCATCAGCCTTAAATGTCTTTCAACTTCATTCCTTGTTGTATGAGATTTTAAAAAGATCTTTACTTGTCTGAGCTATTGTTTGTCAGATTTTTGTAATATGCAGCTGAATACCATCCTGAGCAATTCAACAATGTATGTCTTTTGGTAGCTTTCATTAACTTTTCACTTGTCATCCCTTCTGTGGACAGGAAAATGGCTATGGGCCAAGAGGCAGGAGGTTAACACAAATTCTCAGTTATTCTAAACTAATTTCAAGTGTTGTTTCAGTTTCTCTCCTTTAAAAAATTATATCTTAATGATCTGATTCCTTTTTCAGATAAACTTTTTGTAGAGGATGCTTTAGTATGTGATGACAGTTTTAATAGTAGGAAACAAGTGTGAAGTTAAGGCACAAATGATTCTAGCATCTAGCAGCTGTCAGAGAAGAGCTCAGAATAACTACAAGAAAACGAAAGCATAGACTGTGACAAACATTCCCTAATGTTGCATAGGTCAGTTTTTATTTTATTTATTTATTTATTTATTTATTTTTAAAGAGAGAGTGAGAGAGGGAGAGAAAGAGAGAATTTTTTTAATATTTATTTTTTAGTATTTGGCAGACACAACATCTTTGTTTGTATGTGGTGCTGAGGATCGAACTCAGGCTGCACACATGCCAGGCGAGCGCACTACTGCTTGAGCCACATCCCCAGCCCATAGGTCAGTTTTTAAAACTCCACACATCTTGGGATATTTATCTGGTTACCACAATAGCAGCTCTATTAGTGCAATAAGCTATTTTGGTGTTCATTTTGGTGGTTATGATGTTTAGCAGCAATTTTCCACAACAATGCTATCGAGATTACCCAATAGCTATGGCACCATTATGATGATACATCCTCTAAAAATGAGCCAAGAGAAAACATGATCCTGCTCCCTAGTGTGGAAGTTCATGATCTTTGTCAAGTATTTGGCTCAAGAGTCTATTAAAAAAGACATTTTAAGGTAAGAACCACTTTCCCCAAGAGCCTGCTTCTATAAAAAGGGAAGTAGGGCTTCCCTTGGTGAGAAAACTCCATCATCAATCTTCTTCCATGTTCATAGATCTAACCTTCATAGAATGTTGGCATCAAAGTTTTTGTATCACAAAGGTAACTTAAAGTAATTTGCTACCTAGGCCCTAGAATAATTGTTTATCAATACAATTAGCAAGTGCTGTTTAGATGGGATACTTACAAAGTCTCAGAAGACTGCTTCTTCCTGGTGTCCTTTGTTGGTAGGTCCTGCAGCATGATTCCTCCCTCTGCTTCTCCTATGTTTAACTTCCTAACTTTCTGAATTTGTATTACACAATATCAACAGCTCACTGGTCTGAAGTTTGAGTTAGAAAACTAGTCAAAGGAAGGGCTTTTGATTCATTCATTCAGCAATTCTGAATCCAAGCTCATTTGGATAAAGCTAAATAACCAGGCTGCATATTTAGCTCTCACCAGCCTTGGCTGAGATGTCCTCTCCTAGGAACCCCCGACTTCTAACAAAGTGAACAAGAAATGGAATCGTAAAATCCATCATGGTGACTGTCGTAAAGCTTGCATTACACTTTCCATTATGTGATCCCGATAGTCAGTGTGGTTAGCCTGTGACAGCTTTCATCCTTTTTCCTTTTCTCTTGCAGAAATTAGTTTTTTTTTTTTTTTTTTTTTTTTGGTGTGTGTGTGTGTTTTGTGATATTCAACCGTAATCTACAGGGTGCACAAATGTTGGGGCAACAGATTCCTCCTCCCTTTCCATGGACTTATTGGTCTAAGAAGAGAATATCTCAATTCAGGCTAAAACATGAAGACATGCTTTCTAGAATTTTGGCGGAGGTTTCCTCCTTTTTTCACTGTTAGCTTTATTATTTGGGCTAGCTTGAGTTGTTTTTCTGTTACTTGTCGCTGAAGAGATTCTAAATGATAAACTCATTGATATTTTCCAAATAACTTTTCTTTCTGAATATAACCAGGAAACACACGTATTTCTTACTGAATTATTTTTCTCCTCTCTTTCTGAAAATAAGAGCTATTCCAATTTACCTGACTTTTGACTTCTTGCAAATCTAGAGCCAGTTTTATATGCAGCGACTGCTATGTTGACATTTGGTATAAGCATATTTTCTCCTTTAATTCTTAACCTCGGAATTCTTCAGGTTTTCCTTTTTTTAAAGTTTGACTTAGCATATTTAAATTGTGTTACAATTTACATTTGTTTAATACTAAGACTATATAATCTTATATTGATTTAATGTGTGAGAGAATTGTAATTGAAACATTTTATTTCTTCTTTAAGACATAGTTTTTAAAATTGTTTTGTGAACTGCAGATTTTTTTCTTTAAGAAAATCCAACACTGAATGCCAACACTTACAATGAAGTGGAAGCATTCTGGTAGAAGCCTGGCAGCCAGGCCTAGAGTCTTACTCAGTTTGCTCCGTGCCATACCTCCCTATGGACGTATAACTTCCTTAGCCCATCTAGAAAGTCCTTAAATCTTTTGTTTCTTTCCTAATTGGTGATGTACCATTTCCCAAAGATACTAGACCATAATGCCAGCTAGCTCGAGTTGTTTTTCTGTTACTTGTTGCTGAAGGGTTTCTAAATAATAAACTCCTTGCTATTTTCCAAACAATTTTTCTTTCGGAAGCAGAGACTGTGACAGACATTCCCTAATGTTGCATGGGTCAGTTTTTAAAACTCCACACATTTGGGATATTTATTTGGTTTCCAAAAAAGGCAGCTATACTAGAGCAATAAGCTCCCAGTGTTTATCATAAAATAATTACAAATAATCCTTATGCAATTATACCTTTAAATGGCCATTCTATTCATGTGACCAAAGAGAACTGGTCAACCTGAATGTTAGGGTTCAATGATTGTCAAGAGTTTATGCTGTCACAGCATTGAAACATCTATAAAGAAGATTTGTAAATAAATAAATAAAGGAAGGAAGACTAATAGAATAGAGAGAACTGGGAGTGGAAGGGGTAGTTTTGGGTATTGAAATGAAGAAAACTATCATATGCATTTACAAATATGCCAAATGAATCTGTTATTTATAACTGTCATGTATAACTACAATGCTGTTATATATAATACAATGTACTAAAAATTAGAAAATAAAATTTATTAAAAGAAAAAAAGAGATTTAGATGTAGGATACTTATGGGTGCATGGACCCAAACACACAGATGTCTTCCTCTGTTAGATAAGTGCTAATATGCTGGTATATTTTCCTTTACCTTCTTTTACACTTATCTGGCTATTACTTCATAGAAGTATGTAAATAGGCCTAATTCTTTTTCACACTACACAATTCTATTTTGTATGGATGTATATGAATTTATTCAATCTTTTTTTTAAATAAATACTAGGTATTGAGCCCAGGGATGCTCTACTACTCTGCTACATCACCACCTCTTTTGGAGGCAGGGCCTTACATGTGGCTGAGGCTGGTCTTGAACTTGCAATTCTCCTGCCTTAGACTGGAATTACAGGCATGTGCCACCATGCCCAACCAATCATTTCTCTGTTGATGGGCATTTAACTTCTTTCCAGTCTTCTTCTGTCACAGTGTCATGATAATTCTATGTGCATTTCTCTTTCTGAAAATTTACATTGTATTTTTCCAGTTCCTAAAAGGAAAATTTCTGAGAGTCAAAGGGTAAATGCATAGACCATTTTCATTGATATCGTCAAATTTCCCTCCGTGTGTTATATATATTTTTGTTTTCCCCATCAAAAATACATGGGAGTTCCAGTTTTCCCACAGCCTTTTGAAGAAAATATGTCATTTGAAGTTTTGGATATTTGCCAATAATATATGAAAAATGGTATCTCAGTGTAGCTTTAACCCACATTATTTCACTTAAGAGCAAGGTTAAGCATATTTTCACACAGTTGATGTTCAATCGTATTTCTTTTACTGTGAACTGTTTGTTCATATCTCTAGCTCAGTTTTCTGTAGGGTTCTTGGTGATTTTATTTATGACTAGAAGCTCTATGTACTAGAAATATTAACACTTTGTACGTGACATAAGTTGCAAATATTTTTTTCCAAAAATATCATAGTTTTTTTATTTTGCTTATTTTTTCTTGGTCATGTATCTTTAAATTTTATGTAATCAAATGTATTTTTCCTTACCTCTTGATTTTGTGTGGAACTCTAAAACACTTGCTCATTAGGCATGTAGAGGAATTCCCCATGTTTCCTTCTATTACTTACATGGCTTCATTTCTATGATATATATCAGATTCATTTAAAATTTATTGGACTATATATTTTCCACCAGTTTTTCTTTTTAATATATTTTCCACCACTAATTTGAGTTGCTGTCTTTAGGGTATGCTATTTGGAAAATATATGCCATTTATATATGCTTGGGTCAAATTATAAACTTGCTCTTCTGTTCCATTGGGTGTCTCTAAAATCCAGACTTAATAGTATTTTTTAATATATTGAAGGAATAATCCTCCTCGTTGCCCTTCTTTTTTGCCATATTTCTATTTCTATAATGTTTGCCTTGTGAAAGATATTACTGTGGTATTGGATGCATACATACTAGAAATTATTTGAATTTTAGTCTTTGACATCATAAAATGGCCTTCTTTTAATGCATACACTTAGTCCTGAATTTTATCTTAACAGAAATCAAGATAGTGATCCTCCTATCTTTTTATTTACATTTGTCTAGTATATTTTGGTCAATTCTTAGAATAAAATCAAAAACATTCGTTAGTCATTAGATTATTTCCTTCTCAGACAATCTGAAAATTTCCTTTAATTTATAAGATATATATCTACATGTGTATATATATATACCATATACATATATATCTATATATAGTATCTGTGTATTTTATAAGGCATATTATATATTTTGTGAAGGAATTTTTAGATTGTGTGTATGCATCTATATCTATAGCCTGTGTCATCATATTTTTATGTTACGTTAATACTCGTATAATTATTTTGTATAATCTGTCATTAAATAGTCTTTTTTTCCTCATTCTCCCTTTTTAAATAAACTCTTTGGTATTTGGGAAGGTTTTATTTTTCCCTAATGTTTTATTCTTATATCAACACTATAAGAGCACTGTTCTCTTTTGCTCTCTCACATTTTTCTTTTTGAATTATTAGATGTTGGTTCCCAGTGACGAGAAATATTGAGATTTCCTATTAATTTTATTCCCCCTCAATTTTCTGGTATATTTTTCCATAGTGGTTTTAGGGAACATGAACAGTAATCATAATTATATTTCTGTGGCCTTTATCCTGACAGTTAGCTTGAATATAAAATAAATTCTCAACTTCAATTTCTTTTCTGCACATTTAATAAAATTATAATAATTATTGTGTGATACATGACACCTGAAAATTCACACTATGTTGGAAGAAGTATTTTATACCAGTCAATTAGATAGACGGTTAACTGAGTTCAGGTATAGCACCTTTCATGACCTGTTTATTCACTAATTCACAAACTTTAATTATATTTTGTAATCTCATAACGATCATTTGAAGTGCTTTCATACTATTGCTTACAGATTTAATTAATGTTTATTGCCTCAAACCTGAAGTACCATATATACATTTTTTTTATTCACTGTACATGAGTACAGTTTACATAGTGATATTATCAACAGAGCTACCTCTACAAACAATGAATGGAAATGAACATTCTATAGATCCTATGTTAATGGCTGAAAAGATACTTTCTAAATATAGAAAAAGATTTAGAGTTTTCCAAAAACAATTGCACCATAAATTCTTTGACCAAAAATAAATAAAAAGATTAAAATTAAAATTTAAAAATCTAGTAGGTAATGTTGATTTTCTAACCATGTCTAAGCAAAAGTAAAGAATATGATTATTATGCTTCTTCTATAATTCATTGAGAAGAGCTTATGTTTCTTTTGCACATTGAAATCAGCAAATCAAGAACTACTGCTAAGTAACTAACCAAGAGCACAAACTTGTGCTACAATACACATTTTCCAAATAATTGATTAAATATTTCATAGTGGTTTAGTTGTTTTAAAAATATGTAATTATTTTTTTATTGACCAGAAAGTCAAAATGTAAGTTAGTTGAAACTTGAGCAATAATTCAACATTTTGCATCTATTTTCAAAATATGTCTACACTAATCTACAAGTATAATATATTAGAAATATATACTGAGGAGGTACCTCTGTACTTTAGCTCAGGAAGTGTTGAAGAACCCATGTGTCAGGGAACTGGGAAGTATAATTTCAGCCTATCAGTGCTAAAAGAACAGCTGTAATTCTTTCTACATACACCAGGGATGGTATAAAATCCCCTCCACTGCTAATGTTGAAGACATCTGTGGAGATGACAGCATTGAGAGTCAAGGGAATAGAATGAGTGACCTCAAGGTAGAGCGAACAAGAATCATCAGTCTCTCACAAACACTCAATTAAAAGAAGTGTTCCCAGAAATAATGACAACAGGAAGACCCAACATTTGTTTAGTGCTGGTTATTGGCAGACATGGTGCTTCTCCTTCAGTAACTCATTGAATTCTCACAAGTAGTATTCTTTTTGTCCTCATTTTACTGATAAGGAAACTAAGGATCATAATTTCAACTCCTTGCTCCAGGTCACAAGCACTAGTGTGTAAATAGCTGAGCTGGGATTTATACCAGGGTTTTTCTGTATTGCATAAAAATATAAAAATTGATACGGAATCAATTCCAGTTTTCTAAATTCCCTAGAGAAAGTAACGTTTTGGCTGAACCATGCCAGGGTGCCAAATGATAATTTTAATTTGCAAATTTGGTTTTTGTTTTAGTCAGAGATCTTTGGATAAAGTGTGTGGATGTGTGTGTGTGTGTGTGTGTGTATTTTTAAATTATTTTTTGTGGTGCTGGGGATCAAACCCAGGGCCTTGTGCATATAAGGTAAGCACTTTACCAATTAAGCTATATCCCCAGTCCCAAGAATATAACTTTTAATGAAACATGTATTTTTTTTCTTTATATATGACAGCAGAATACATTACAATTCTTATTACACATGAAGAGCACAATTTTTCATATCTCTGGTTGTATACACAGTATATCCACACCAATTCGTGTCTTTATACCTGTAATTTGGATAATAATGATCATATTCCACCATCATTAATAACCCCATGCCCCCTCTCTTCCCCTCCAACCCCCTGCCCTATCTAGAGTTTGTCTATTCCTCCCATGCTCCCCCTCCCTGTCCCACTATGAATCAGCCTCCTTATATCAAAGATAACATTCAGCATTTGGTTTTTTGGGATTGGCTAACTTCACTTAGCATTATCTTCTCTAACTCTATCCATTTACCTGCAAATGCCATGATTTTATTCTCTTTTATTGCTGAGTAATATTCTATTGTGTATGTATGCCACATTTTTTGTATCCATTCATCTATTGAAGGGCATCTAGGTTGGTTCCACAGTTTAGCTATTGTGAATTGTGCCGCTATAAACATTCATGTGGCTGTGTCCCTGTAGTATGCTGTTTTTAAGTCCTTTGGGTATAGATTGAGGTGAAACATGTATTTTAACAAAAATGTTTAATGACCAAACACAGAATATTTAAAAAAGGAAGAAAAAGACCAAAAACTAATCCTTTATCTTTACCCTTTGAACCCAAAACAAAAATTGAACAGAACATATTCAATAACTGTAATAAAATTTAGTAATAATTAAATTAAAAATTGAAAAAACAGATATTTAGAGGTCCTGAATAGCTATCAAAAAACCTAAATAATGTTAGATGATGTAGACTATAAAAAAATGATACCACTCCCACATTAATGGTCCAATTCTTTAGTGGCTCTTAAATGAGAAGCAGAAGATAAAATAAATTAATTATGCAGAAAGAGAAGGAAAGTTTTTTTAAAAGAATCAACAGAGATAACAACATAAGTCAGTGAATAAGGATACAGAAAAGCAGAAAAACTGATAAATTCTAATAGCTTAAAAAAGTATACAACCTCCTTAAAATTATAATTCAGGAGCATTAGAACTCACCCAGATACATATAAGAAGGATTGGTAAAAGGAATTAGTAGAAAACAAAATATACAAAGGCTTTGTCAATATTTTAAAATTATTAGTGAAATGTTTCTATTCTTTATTAAGAAATAAAAACCCCAATTAAAAAATCTTGGAAGACAATTTAAAAGTTAACAAGCATATACTCAGATATTTTTTGGATAAGTTTCTTTGAACTTTCAAGAAATAAATAATTCCCTTTCTATATATACTGTCCCTAATGATAATGGAGATAAGATAACACCTGAGCTAAGATCCTATTGTAATGGCCTTATTGTAATGGCTTGAGAGGATTTCAAGGAAGACCTAAGACTTAGTAGGTACTGCAAAGCTTATCATTATGAGCTTTTATGGGGTAGGAGAGAGATTGTTAGAAGGCCCTACCCAACTCCCACCCCTCAGCTCTGCCGACTACATTAGCTAAGAACCTAAGGGCACTCTTGGTCATGTTGGCCAGGCTGATAGGTCTTAATTGGAATTGGTTTTACAGAATTTATGGTGGTGGGTGGGCTCCAATTTTAATCACCCTTTTTTCCTAGGTCTGGGAATCTCTGGTTTGTTTTGTTTGTATGGGGTCTTTCTTAACATGTCTTAGCAATTAGGCCCAGCAATTAAGCCTGCTGAGCAAACATAGCTTGCTTCTCCCCTGAATTAATCTATCTTCCTCCTGTTGTAAAGGAGTCGTTTATAGGCCTGAGAAGGGAAGGGTCCTGAAATAGCTGTCTTGTAGAGCTTGAGGTGCTACTGAGGCAGGGCTATTGATTCAGATTATTTATTTATTTATTTTTTGGTACTGGAAATTAAATCCAGGAGTGCTGGGGACCAGTGTTGAGGTATGTCTCCAGCCCTTTTTATTCTTCATTTTGAGACAGAGTCTCACTAAGTTGCTGAGGCTATTCTTAAACTTACAATCCTCCTGCCTCTGTCTCCTGAGTTTCTGAGATTACAGGCATTCTCCACTGTGCCCAGCTGTGCTGAGTATTATTTTAAATTCCTGATCTACTGCTCGTGGGTAACTGCTACCTAACATTTCCCCCTCAAGTACTGGAGACTCTGAAATCTCTTAGGGATGTGGACATAAGAGTCCTTCTTTGATTACTTCCTGCTGATGAAGGCCATAGGCCTTGGTGACAGGAATCTCTGGCTTCTGCTCCTAAAAGTGAGACGAGGACAATAAGGGAATTTAGCATCAGGGTGATCAAGAGGTCCATGGTAAAAATCAGGAGGGTCTGCAGATGAATGGTCCCTGAGAGGTAGTTGAGTCTTGACACTTAATGAAATTTAGAATAAAAATATACTTGCAAAGGAAGTAAAAAATATTTTGAAAAATAAATAAAAGGGCAGTGACCTAATTAGATAATGAAGATAATCCTGATATGTGTGATATGTCTGTCCATCCTGACCCCCAAATTAAACACCAATTCTTAATGTAAGTATATAGGTAATTTACCCTAAATCAAAGATCTATAAACTGAATTCGACACAGAGAATAATGCAAAACAGTTCTTGGAAACAGTTCTCTAAGGCTGGTTCAAAGAAGGAAAGATGGCTTTGGGGGAAATCTATGACCTTGCAAGGTGTGACAGGCAATGGCCTACAAGGCAGGTTAGCGGGAGTCATCAGTTGTGCCTGGGAGAATAAATGGGTACATTGTGTACAGAACTCAAGAACAATAATACAGTGAAAATTTCCTCTGCTTTTTATTATAACCATGCACTAGCAATTCTAAATGATGTCAGAGATAAAATATTCCTCCCAGACAAAACACTGTTGTTGGTCTAAATTCTAAACAATCACCTGTACGCAGGCCAGACAGCTCCCACTGGCTGACTTTGACACACTACTGCTCACGAGTAAAATTCAACCAGAATAAACCAAAACACACGGGAATATTAATTCAAGGACATAGTCTCTGATAAAGTTCAACCTTTCTTCCTCATGTTTTTCCTTTTTGGTAAGACTAGGTATAAAAAGATAAAAGCATAAAAATCATGCTCTGAAATTCACATTGTAATTAATTTAAAGTACCAGAAACATTTCATTAAAATCTTTAATAAGGCAATGGTCCTCACTAATAGAAGTATGATTTTTGAAAAATTTGCTATTAAAATTCTGAGGAGTACGATAAAACAGGAAGTAGAAATTAGCTGACTACTGATAGAAAGGCCACAAAGCATCATTATTTTTTGAAATATATATATATTTTTAGTTGTTAATGGACCTTTATTTTCTTCATTTATTTTTATGTGGTGCTGAGAATCAAACCCAGTTACTCACACATGCTAGGCAAGCACTGTACCACTGAGCAAAAACCCAGCCCAAGCATTATTATTAATAGATTACATATACTTATTAAACCAAGAAAAAGAATGAAAATATCACTGAAACTTATTAAGAGTTTGATAGACTTAAGAACAAGTGAGAAAATATCATGTTGGGCTGGGATTGTGGCTTAGTAGCAAAGTGCTTGCCCAGCACACGAGAGGCCTTGGGTTTGGTCTCCAGTACCATATGCAAACGTACATAACACACCAAATAATTAAATTAATTAATAGATTGATAAAGGAAGAAAGAAAGGCATGCTTTGTTTTTCTTTGTCTTATAAATTATGAACTATAAAGTATGATGAAAATGTGAAAAAAACAAAGAAAACACAATACATAAGCATTACATGTAGCAAAAGATGAGTTGAATTAGGTGAAAAACGATATTTCACAGAAAATGAGAAAAATTTAAATAATGTAGATATCTCACATTGAGGTGAAAATATTGAATATATGAAATTATACCTATTATATTGACTAAATATCTATATTTAACGACATCCAAATAAAAGTCCTAACAGAACTTTTTTGAATTGTCAAACTTTGAAGTTTTTACTGGAAGAAGAATAAACAGATAAGGATAAATACTTGTTTTGAAAATTTTTCTCATAAAAGGAGAAGAGGTGTACTTGCCCTGATAGATATTAGAGCACATTATATAACTTCAAAAGATAAAATAGTATAATATTAACGTAAAAATTAATTGACAGGGAGCTTGGGTTGTAGCTCAGTGATAGAGTACTTGCCTGGCATATATGTGGCCCTGGACTCAATCCTCAGCACTACAAACAAGCAAAAAACCCAAACAGTTAACTGACAGAATCAATGAACATAAATGACATAGACTAACACTAAGGCTTAAGAACTTAGAATGTAATATGAAACTTTTAGAAACTAATGGGTATTGCAAAGGACCATGACAAAGCAGGAATGTTTTATAGAACAAGATTCTAGGAAACTTGCCAGACCAAATACAAACATTTGTGATAAAGTTGTAGTAAGGACGTGTGTGTGGCATTGGTACAGAAACAGGCAAAAACACTATGAGCCAAAATAAGAGTGCCAGACACAGGCCGGCTTAGATAAGGAAATTTCCATATGACAGAGGAGACATTGTAGAGCAGTGAGACAAGCATACTTATTTGACAAATGGCTTGGGAATAGTTAGCTAGGGAGGGAGAGAGCTCCTCCCTTACACCCTACACGCAAATTCAAAGGACATTTAAAGAAAAACTTCTATAATTTTAGAAGTATTCAATAGTATCTTTATGACCTAAGGAAAGAAGAATATAAACACACACACACACACACACACACACACACACACACACCCCCCACAAACCCCAAATTCTAATTTTAAAAATCCTAATTAAAAAAATTAAAACAAACCAGAAACAAGGTGAAAAAATTAATCTTCAGATTGGGGAAAGATATTTGTATGACTGTCAAAAGAGTAGCTCTCAAAATATATTAAAAGCTCCTATAGATCAATAAAAGATTTTGAAAAATTAAGTAAGTGGGTCAATAGAGAAATTACAAAAAAGACACTCTAGTTTCCAGAAAACAGATAAAGATTCATATCTTTACTAACAATCAGGAAAATGTGATAAAATTCATAATAAAAGGCCTATCAGATGATCAAAAAAAGTTTATGTGATGACTAAAATTCTTGGCAAGGATGTGAAATAATAGAGCCCCTCATACACAGTGCTATCAATATATTGGTCAAACCATTTTTTAAGGCAAACGATTAATATTTTGAAAAGTTGAAGACATGTGTAGCCTATAATATTAATTACTTACTTCCATATTTATAGCATAGAAAAATTCTCACAGAGGAACATAAGAGAACACGTTCACAAATGTTTATTGCAGTAGTGTTTGTAGGTGCATGAAATTGAAAGCACTTAAATGTTAACCAATAGGAGAATGGATAAGTTATAGCATATAAATTTAATGGAATTCTATTTAATAATCAAGTGAATTACTGAGACATGTTCATAGACACAAGGATGAATCTTACAAGAACTGAACAAAAAAATACTGTGTTGCAGAAGGCCTAAATATAATGTTATTTGTACAATGCTCAATAATATACAGAAAACTAAAATATTTCACCTACCAAAAATTATGTGAGGCATGAAGGCAAACAAAACTGACAAATGTTGATAATATCTAAAACTGGTTGATAAGTACATAAATTCATTGATTATTCTTCCTCTACTTCTGTTTGCTTGAAATTTTCTAACATAAATTTTTTAAAATGCCCAAACACATGAATATGTAGTAAACGTATAAAATATATTGGAGTGGCTAAACACAAGTTCTGGATTATAGATAACTCAAGGCTCCTGAATGCATGCAATTAGACGGATTATTGGTGCACTTTATTTCTGGTATCTGACAGGAGGTATACATAAGTATTTATTCATTTATTCTTTGTGACCCTAAGTATGTCTGAAATGCTTCATTTTAAAAAGGAGCATGGGAGAAGAACATATTATTGAATGAAATGTTCAGTGAAATTGGTCCTATGGAGAAAACACTAGTTTATTGGCACAGAAATATCTAGATGATAAATAATACTTTGAGAAGTCTCCTCTGTGTGGACATTCATTCTAGATAACAGCATGCTTATTTCTGACCAATGAACTTTCAAAAGCCAAGTAGAATCCAGTGAATGATTGATTATCCATACTCTTTCTTGTGTTGCAGACATTTATGTTTAGAAAGATGGAGTCCCATTTTGCAAAGGGGAAATATTTGGTAATACAGTCACTTCTGATAACATGATAGACATAATGTATATTTGATGGGTGCATGTCTCTATTGTGAGAATTTGCAAAAAAAATCATACAAATGTGTGCTGGTTGTTAAGGGCTATACCTGGTAAGAAACTGTAAGAAACACAGCTGAGAAGACCTGCTCATTTATAAGGTTTGTAAGCAAGAATGAAAAGAAACAGTTCAGTTATTTGGGGTCCTTGAGTAAGTGGAAATCCAATATAGTAAGAGGTAAACAGTAAAAGACTTTAAAATTGAGCCCACTACAAAAAACAATGAATAAATGGAAGCAACAACAAAAAATCTCCTGCACTTTGACTTGTTAAGTCTTTAATCGAATAAAATACCTCAGGGCAAAGATCAAACGAAGGTCTTGAAACCCACTCATCTTTCCATTTGGAAAAATGGCTCAGGTAAAAGAGCTTAAGGGCTCAGCTCTCCCACCAAATCCAAATAGACTCCAGGTATTTTCCACCCCCTTCAACTGGAAGAGGTGTGGGCACAAGAATGCAAAGAAATGCAGTTGATCTGAGAACAATGCTGGGCAAAGAATTGTACCTGTAATTACTGGCATATGGAATTTATAGGGATCAAGTAAGTTAGAAGCCAACAAAGTTTTAAATGTTATATTGGCAAAGAATAAAGTATTTGAGAGTGATAGGGTTCAAAAAGAATTACTGAGCACTTGACAAGAAGTGGGCTAAGAAATCTGCATATTCCCTAGCACACATTTTTAAATGAATCCAAGAAAATATAATGTTTTAGTCAGCTTGTGCATTGCTGACAATACCTGACAAGAACAATTTAGAGGATGAAAAGTTCATTTGGGGCTTACGGTTTCAGAAGTCTGAGTCCTTAGAAGTCTGACTGCATGAGCTCTCTCTCTCTCTCTCTTTTTTGCATACAATTCTTAATATACCTTTATATCACCATTTATCATATCTCTGTTTGTATATAAGGTATGTTGACACTAAATTCACATCTTCATACATGTATTTTGTATAATGATAACCCTCTCCTTCTACCATCCTAGTTATTCCCCTTCCCCTTCCCTTTCCCTCCCACCCCTAATAGGTAATTTTCCTCCCATGCTCTCCCTCCCTACATCACTTTGAGTCACCCCCCTTATATCAGAGAAAACATTTGGCATTTTTTTGGGGGGGGATTGGCTAACTTCACTTAGCATAATCTGCTCTAATGCCATCCATTTCCCTGCAAATGGCAAGATCTTATTGTTTTTTAGTGCTGAGTAATATTCCATTGTGTATAAATGCCACATTTTTTTTTATCCATTCATCCACTGAAGAACATCAAGTTTGGCTCCACAGTATAGCTATTATGAATTGTGCTGCTATAAACATTGATGTGACTGTGTCCCTGTAGTATGCTGCTTTTAGGTCCTTTGGGTATAGTCCAAGAAGAGAAAAGCTGGGTCAAATGGAGGTTCCATTCCCAGCTTTCCAAGGAATCTCCATACTGCTTTCCAAATTGGTTGCACTAATGTGCTGTCCCACCAGCAGTGTATGAGTGTACCTTTTCCCCCGAAACCTTGCCAACACTTGTTGTTTGTCTTCATAATGGCTGCCATTCTTACTGGGGTGAGATGGTATCTTAGAGTAGTTTTGATTTGCATTTCTCTGATTGCTAGAGATGACGAGCATTTTTTTGTATATTTGTTGATTGATTGTATAACCTCTTCCAAGAAGTGCCTGTTCAGGTCCTCGGCCCATTTATTGATTGGATTATTTGGTTTTTTTGGTGCTTATCTTGTTGACATAATTTGGTGTGAAAATACTTTATATACAGAGTTACAAAAATTGGGCTGTGAATGAATAATTATGAATGTAATGCACTCCACTATTGTCATGTTTGTAAAAAATAAATAAAAAAAGAAAGAAAGAAATAAAATAAAGGAATTAAAAGAAAAAGAAGTCTGACTGCAGTACTATGAGACCAAGGTGAGGTATCATGGGGAAGGGCTGAGTAGAGAAAAGCTATTAAGCTCTTCTTGGGTTTAGGAAGCAGAGAATGAGAGGGGGGGGGAGGGCAATAGGGAAGATGCACCCTTTCCAGGGCACAACCCCTCAACCCATCTCCTTTAGCCATGTCCTATAAGCATATAGTTACCACCTAGTGCATTTAAACTAGGATGGACAGATTAGGTTATAGCTCTTACAATGCCATCATTTCATCTCTGTTCATTTCTGCATTAAAACAGATTAATACAGGGGCTGGGGTTGTGGCTCAGAGGTAGAGCCCTCACCTAACATGCGTGAGGCACTGAGTTCGATCCTCAGCACCACATAAATATAAAATAAAGATATTGTGTCCAACTATAACTAAAAAAAATGAATATTTAAAAAAATAAAAAATAAAACAGATTACTACAGAAGTTCTGGAGGGATGCTTTGTATCTAAAACATACCATTCCTCCCTTGGCCCCCCATAGCTCATGTCCATCTCGAAATGCAAAATTCATTTAGTTTATCTCTAACAGTTCCATACTCTTAAAAGTTTGTTCAAATCCAAGTCCAATGCCCAAGTTCAAGTCCAAAATCTCACTGGAAACTCAAGGCAAAGGCTTGGTTGTGAACTCTTATAAAAATTAAAAGCAAGTTACATATATTCCACATACAGTGGCACAGGGTAAACATTTCCATTCTCAAAGGGAGACTAGGGAACATAAAAATAAGAAATAGCGTTAAAATAAGACTGGAACCCATCCAGGCCCATGGGTCTTATGATTTCATATACAGCATCTAGGGCACAAGACCATTAGATGTGCCTTCCAAAGGGCTTGGACAGCCTTGCCTCTTTGCCTTGCCAGTGGGCTCTTTTAGCCTGGCTCTCTTTGCAGCCAGTAGCTTTTCTCAGCACACAGCCTACATTACTGGCATCCCTTAATTCTTGGGATCTCCATTCCAGCTTCAGGCTCACCTTCACAGCATCATACACAGCCCTATCAGAGGCAACCCACAGGAATCCAACCCTGTTATACTTTGCTTGGCCTCTCAGGCCTTCCTTTAAAATCTCACTGGAAGCCTCCATGACCCTTAATGTTAGCATTCTTTATTCCTGCAGAACCATCACCATGTGATGACACCAAGTTCAGCTATCAGCATGGTTGAAGCAGTCTTTGAGTCCCTACACAGCTCAGCATGGTAAAACAACTTCCTAAACCCTCCACCCCAGTCTAGCAGAAGCAGGACACCCCCATAATCTCTTCGCAAAAGAATTTTCTCTTCTATATCCTGAAGCCAGTAAGGTCTTGCAAATTCCTGAGATGTCCTCAAGGTATCATTTATATTGTCTCATACAAAGTGCTTAGCATCTCTTTAGGGACCATAATCTCTTAAATAAGCACACCTTCCTTGACCCTAGCTTCACAAGCACTTTTCTGGCTAAACTCCTAGTTTTGAAGATACTTTAGCTGTGTTTTCTGCTCCTATTTCTCACAGTGAACCTAGCTAAAATCAAGTAGCAGTATTTGTGCCACTGACTGAATGCTGTGCTACCCTGATGTTTCCTCCACCAGATTAATTAATCCATAACTTTTGAATTCAGTTTTACACAGAGTCAGGACATGGGCAAAATGTAGCCAAGTTCTTTGCCAGAATGTAATATGAATGGCCTCTACTCAATTCCAAACAGAGTGCTCATTTCCCTCTGAAACCTCCTGAGCACAGTCCTCATTCCTGTTAGCATTCTGGTCTTCTGAGCTGCTGCCACAATCTCCCGTTAAGCTCCAATTATAATATTCTAAAGCTTTTTCAGCTTTCATCTCCAAACTTTTCAAAATTCCTCCCACAGAGCAGCTCCACAGGCTTCTCAACCACATGGTTAGGTTAGTCATAGTAACGACCCCACTTCTTGATAACAATTCCTGTTTTAGTCAGCTATTGTGTCATTGTGACCAAAATACATGACGAGAACAACTTAGAGGAGGGAAAACTTATTTAGGGCTCATGGTTTCAGACTATAGAAGGCCAACTCCATTGTTCTGGGCCCAACGTGAGGCAGCATATCACCGTGCAGGGACCATCAGAAGAAAGCTGCTCATCTCACGGTAGAGGTTAGGAGGCAGAGAGTGTGAGAGAGAGAGGAGGGGCCACAGGAAGGATGCATTTGTCCAGCGCATGTCCCCTGTGACCCACCTCTTCCAGTCACATAGTCAGTTACCGCCCAGTCAGTACATTCAAACTAGGATGAACTGATTAGGTTATGACCCTCATAATCCAATCATTTCACTTTGGCATATTCCTGTATTAACAGGAGATTTTACACCTCATATCTAAACCAAAACAGATAATGAAAAGGAAAAAAAATTCTCCCTGAAGGTGGAGCCAGAAGTCACAGAGATCAAGGACCAAGTGAGCTCTTCCAAGAGAGCAGAGGCAGGGATTAATCAAGGTAGCAGGTTCATTAAATATCGGTTTAGAAGGAATTCAGAACTTCTCGGGATCAGAAATTTATTTCCATTTTCAGTCATTGGAAGCGTGAATGCCAACTAGCTTTCTATTTTTGTTGATAGATTTCCAGAGCTAAGGGAGCAACTTCTGGACTTGATAAACAGAATACCATATATTACCCTGAGATTCTGCCCTTTGTGCTTGATGCTATGAATGGGAGACTTTGGGGCTATCTCTCTTGGAGAGGAGTATTACATAAAAAATTTTGGACACAAATTCAAAATGGTTTAATTGAACAAGGAGTGATTTGAGAATTGGTCAGCTCCCAGAATCAGAATAGTTTCTGAGAGCCTCTGGAGCCACCACATGGCTGGATAATATTTGTAAGCAGACAAAGGGAAGTTATGTGCAAAAAAAGTGGAAATGATGTACAAAGGTAGCTGGATTTGTTAAATCTTGGTGTTGGCCTTATTTGAACAAGGTTTGAATAGTGATCTCAGGTTAACTAATACGGGGCTGCTATGATAGGCAAAGGTTTGGCTACGTCTTGCAAGGGTTAGTTATAATCTGTTTACAATCAATTTAGGCTGCACTTCACTATGTGCAAAGAAACTTTGGGGCCAATTGTATAGTACGTATGGAGGCAGCTTTATGCCAAACTTAATTCAACTTAGGAGGTAGGTGTAATTGTAATATCTGTGCCTGAGGGGGAGGGAACTGAATATTTGGAGAAACAAAAGGGTAGACTGTGACCGATATCCTAAGTCCTTATCAACATTTCCAGTTCTCCTTCCCCTGTGTTCTCTTCAGTGGGTGAGGTTAGATGACTGGTCCTTAGTGGGGCTCTGTCTATGAAGGAAGAAGCATGACTTACAGGCCCAGAGCACAGTTGATGGGGTTGATGCACAGTTTTCCATCCTTTCCTTTCCTTTTCTGGTGAACCGAAGCTTTTGGTTGAGATAGAGGTACCATAAGATGGCTGCACTCTGGAAAACTGAGCTTACCCTGTAGAGGACATCTGTCCAAGAGTTCCGAGGATACATGAGGACTTCAAAGAAATAGACAGACACTGTGTTTTACCACTGAGATTTGGGGGGTTTTGATAATATTATTTCTTCCTGAAGATACATTTATTTTTACTGTTCACTTCTAATTAATTACATTCATACATAGGAACATATATACACTCTTTCTCTCTACTGTGATTTCTTCATTCATGATTTTAACCAGCTGTGAATCAAAAATATTCAGGGGAAAATTACATCTTTATTAAACATATATAGTATTTTTCCTTGTCACCATCCCCCAAATAAATATAAGGAATTTTTTCATTGTATTAGGTATTATAAATAATCTAAAGATGATTCAAAGCACACAGGAGGACGTGCATGAGCTAGAGTATTTGCAAATACTCTACCATTTTACATAAGGATCTTGAGATTTGGATAGCCATGGGGACATCCTGAGACCAATCACCCATGGATACCGAGGAACAACATCTGTATCTGATGGATTAAATAGTTAGAAAAGAAAAGTTTACATTTTAAAACAAGAAAACATGAATAAACATTTAACTTGCTCTAGTGAAGAGGGATTTTTCTAAACATACTGTGGTAGAAAACAAAACATTGCTTGCAAATAATATTATTTATTTATTTATTTTTGCAAATGGTATTTTGAATATCAAAAAATATTGTAAACTAAGTGAAAATTAATGACATGCTGGGAAAATGTTTTTGCAATAAAGGGCTAATGTCTTAATATTTAAGAAGCTCTTAAAAATGATTAAGTTGAACTACTACCAACACATACATACAAAAAGGACAAAATAGATGATCTTATAATTCTTGTAATTCATGAATATTGAAATACTGACAGGTACCTTCCAAAGACACTAGCATCTTTGGAACCAGTGATTAAGGGCATGTTTGAGTTCCTTGCTCAAACCACAATCACATGACATTGCCAACACTGCCCCTGGAATGCAAATAAGCATCCTGAAAATGTTGGGTATTTGAGAGTGTATACATATATACATATTTATAAGGGGTATGATAATGAATGACTTTGGATTTTAACTTTTTAATATTTTTCTGTATGTCTGACTTTCTTTAATAAGAACTTATCATTTTTAAAAATAAAGAAAAATACTACATATATATTTTGCAAAACAGTTTTGGGGCAGATTAAACCCAGGGCCTTGTGCATGCTAAGTGAGTGCTGTACCACTGAACGACACCCCAGCCCCCAAATACTATGTATATATTTTATGAAACAAGAGATATAGCATTGGTCTTCTAGTCACAAACCACAGAATCCTAAAGATAACAATGAATGTCTCCAACAAGCTCTTGTTTAGAAATCTGTTGGTTGGATGGCATGATCTATAAAGGGACCTAACCTCTTGGGAGAGTGACATAAATAATTATTCCCTTTTATGATACAAATGCTTTTGAAGAACAGCTGCAGTCTCTATTAAGAAAGCAGTATGCCCCTATGAGATTTTCCCATCCCTAAGATTAATATTATATTTAAGGAATTTTCTACCTTGTAATCGTACATGAAGAATTATTTTGTGCTGTGCCACAGGTTAAATGCGTATCATGAAATTCACTTTCCTCCCTACTGCCATTTCTGTCACTTAATTCAATGAAAGTCCACAAAAATACAGTATGACTCAGAATATTGGCGCTGCGGCTGAGCAACAAAAGTTCATTCAAAATTGATTTTCTTTCAGGAATCCTTGATATTCTTCATTCCAATTGTTCACCTCAACTGTAGGGCTTGGTAAACACTTAAGGAAGTTGCCATGCACTGCAGCCTGCCGGAGACATGAAGGAATGTAGAGCAGGATAATCACAACATCATCAACCCAATTCTCCAAGGTAGCTGGCCAATAATGCTGTTCTAATTGAATAACTTATCCACAGCTATTTCCCCTGGGAGAGCCGAAGGCTGAGCCTCGGCAAAGAGGCAGATGGTGCCGCATATACAATGAAACCTGTAATTTTCTCTTGCCATTGGACATGTTAACAGTGGGCTGTTTCTGCTTATTCTTTAATATTTTATTTTAATAGTCCCTTCCCAAATTATAATGCGCCATGAAGCAGCCAAAGACGGATTCAGTGATACATATCATATTTAATTTATCATACCTCTAGCTCACCGAACAACTCACTTGGTAATCAGCGGCAGTATATGTCAGAGTCAGGTGCAAACTGAAATGAAAACGACAGAAAAGAACCCAATTAAAACCAAAAGGGGAGATGAGTCTTTAGGGTGGCACGGCATTAACTAGCAGCAACGTATGGAATATCAAATACGTTTTAATTCTGACTTTTTTATTAAACAATAATTTGCTATGAAATATGCACACCTAAGGCATCTGGGAAGACAATGGAGAGGTTCTGTCTCCTGCTGTGAGATTGTTTCAACCACTGGGATTTGTAAAGGGATGAAGGTCCCTGTGGCTGCTTGATTTTTATCCTCTGGTAGCAGCCAAAGTTGGAAAAGAGGGAAGTGCAGGCTTAAAGGGCAAGCAAAGAGAGCCCATCAGTGGTCTAACAACGCGACAGATGACAGGCCCAGAGGCGAACCAGGGCCGCCAGCCCGTCATCCAGTGTGGACTGCCAAGGAGCAGCTGCAGCAATGCAAGATCATCCAGATTTCAATGCTGAGCTCTGGCCGGGGCCAAAGAGTCTTCTGTGTCTGGAAACAGCCCATGCAGGGACCCCTTCCTAGAAAAGAGTGAAAAGGAACCAGGGTAGAATAGATGCAGAGCCAGCAGACCACCCCATCATGCTTGTGCAGTGCCTTCTAGGCAGAAATCGTGCCATAGAGAATGTTCCAGTCTGCAAAGCGATGTCTCTGTGGTTTACCTAAGAGGAGGAAAGGTTTTACGGCTATAATGAGTAAATGCACCATTGCTGATATTTATCAGAAATGCCAGGACACAAGAAGAGAGCTCTGACATCTTAGGGCAGCACAGGTCTGCCTGTGGTCAGGGGAAAAAAGGAGATAAGATTGGATTATTTTATTTGGGAAAGGTAAACCAGGGCTGCAGTCCCCTGACATGGATAATTCATGAAGCTTCTGGTTTGTATTAGACACCCAACATGCCTTTCAGAAAGAAATGACACAACAATTAATGTGTCAAATAATAATGTGCCACTTGGAGAAAGATAATTGTACCCAGCGTCAGATAGTTATTAGGTCAAAGCGAATGCTCATCCTTTCAAAGCAGCAGTGTCTATTCATTCTGGCATCCTACTGTAAGTACAGTATTGTGCTCATAATCACACAGGCTGCAGCCAGGAACACTGGGTTTTATCTGATTTTTCTCCATTTGGAATAATACCCTGATGATTTCCTGCACAGCAAACTCAGTCATGTGAAACACAAATGAGTATGATGAAAGACAGATTGCTACGCATGAAGGAAAAGCTTTCTTTGTTTTTCACATAAAATAAAGCATGAGAACTGTCCCTGAGAAGGTTGGAGTATATGTAACAAAAACTATCAGACCTGAGTTTGCTCATGTGTAAAAGATAGTCTTTCCTGCTGGTGATTTAGTGTGCCAGGATATCAATCAGTCACATCATGGCCTCAGAAGTCCTTGTTCAATTTCTGGTGCCATAACTTACTTGATGTGGGATTTGGACAAGTCATTTAACCTCACTGAGATTCTATTTCCTCATTTGAAAAATAGAAATTGAAAAATCTGCTATATATTTAACTCCCGGATCTGTTGAGGTCATGAAGAAAAGAGATGAAAAGGTATTTTGTATATTTGAAGGACCATGTAAAGAATTATTAATTGATCTTATGGATGCTCCAGATTAATTAATGCTTAATGAATGACCAAACCTGTCATTTCTTTTAAGCATAGACAGTTTCACTTTCACAAAAACTAGACTCACGTAGGTCCTTAAAATTCAAAGGGCTTCAGAGGATATGAGGAGGATGCTCAAGACTGAACTAAAATACTTCCTCCAACCAAGAATGAGGAACTAAAATTCATGCTTATTACATGTACATTTACTCCTGCTTCATTTACCCAAGCACAGTTGTGGTGACATATAAAAAGAAAAAAATTAGTCCTTCTTAGAAAGAGAGAAGCACTGCATTTGAGAGAAGCACTGCATATTTTATCTTCATGGCCGACCAAGCTGGTTATTGTTAAAAGTATTTTAAATAAATAAAATATCACTATGTGTTATGTCAAATATTCAAAGTGTTCAATCGTACTTTGTGAACAAGAATAGTTTCTACACCTTGTCCTTCTGTGAGGAGTCATTCCCAAGGGATAACTTGACTATGTGGACCATAGATGGTAAAAGGCAAAAGGCAAAATGAAAAGAAAAATGCTGGCACCATTGACTTGGAGTGAATGAATTATTACATACCTTACCTGTAAGGAGATCTTTTTTTTTTTTTTTTTTAAAGAATGAGAGAAGGAGAGAGAGAAAACCATTTTTGAATATGGACACAACACAATGCCTTTTTAAAATGTATTTATTTATTTTTTTATGTGGTGCTGAGAATAGAACCCAGGTCCCACCTGTGCTAGGTGAGCGCTCTACTGCTGAGCCACAATCCCAGCTCCTGTAAGGAGATCTTGTTAGAGAAACTCAAACTAGTCTATAAAAAAACTGATAATTAAAATAAATAGTCCGTACTGAGACAGAGGAATACGGTGAATTAACCCTTTAAAGATAAACATTCTACTAATTCAAATCACAGAATACAGGTATGTCTGTTATGAAACCATATGTGTTCCCCCCAAACCTTGTATATTTGCAAAGAGTACTTAAAAATTAACAGAGCTTACACAAAATAGGATTGTCAGCATGAGTCAGTGCCCCACTTGAAGACTTTTTATAAATCTCTCTTGCAACTGATAACGCACCACTTCTGCTTTTTGATATTCAATAGAAGTACATTACTAAGTCCAGCTCCCCTTAAAGGGAGGGGAATTAGTAACTGATCATTTTGTGGTTAGTTTTTGAAGCTATTGCAGGTTGTCTCTCGGGGCTCAGAGGAGCACTAAGTTAGGGGGAACAACATAGGTGAAAAGCCTTAAGGGTTGAGGTGTAAAAGCTATGAACTCCTAAGCCCATGGTCCTGGGGGTCACTGGATATTGGCAGTCACAAAGGGAGCCTGTGGTAACAAGAATGAAATCAGCATGAGCTCTGTCCTCTCTTACTGGAGGGCAAAAGGAGGTGTTGGCAAGAGTCCCATGTTTTGAGCAGCTTGGGGGAAGGGTATCAAGGAGATTCTCTTGAATTGATCGGTAATTCCTGGCAGAATTCCAAGGCATAAATCAGGCTGCTCTTCTTTCAAGCTATTACCCAGAAAATAATCATTTTATATTTGAGAATAGTAAGCAATGATATGAGCTATGGTTTTCTTAGAGCTGACAATCTCTTTCAGGAAGGCAAATGAAGCCTTGGGTACGAGAGGTTTGAGCACAATTTTAAACCAGTACTTTGTGATGATACTTACTGGACCAGCCCCTGGCTACTGCTACCCTTCCAGTCTTGGGAAGCATCAATGGTGTAAGGTTTCGCTTGGCTTTGGGGTCCCATTCATTTTCCGTAAAACCACTAGCCAAGGGAGTGGTCTATTCTCCTGAGTTCCCATGAGCCATCTGTCCCCTGAGGTTTTCACATTACCTTTTTCTGGAAGGTCCTTTTAACACTCTAATCTCTCACCTCAACTCCATCAATTTTCGTTTCCTTTACTGCACCTCCACACATGCTCATGGACCCAAGGTCACGTGGATCCCAGACAAGTGATTCTCATCCTGGGACGCCACCAATCACAGGGACCTGCCCCAGACAATTATTTGGAGTTTCTGGTAATTCTAAAAGGTAACTAGGCTGAGAAACCCTAATCTTAATTTTAAGCATCCTACTCAGAAGCCACATTTTCTATTTAGCCTCGTTCAAACACTCTTCACTTCATTGACTTATTAACCTCACAGTGACCTGTAACCCATTGACATTCTTTAACAAATCATCTCTATATTCTTGAACTCTCCTTTTATGTGAAATGCTGTATAGTTCCTGCACTATGTAGCCTCTCCTGTTCAAGGTTCATAATATTGTTTTTATTCTTTTGGATTGTCATACCTGCCTGAAAACTCACAACTCAGGTTAAATTAACTATCCACCTTGGATCAACACCTTGGATGTTCATGTTGGCATCCAAGAAGCAGGAAAAATCACCTGCCAGATGTGGTGGTAAACACTTGTAATCCCAGAGGCTTGGGAGGCTGAGGCAGGAGGATCGCAAATTCAAAGCCAGCCTCTGCAACTGAATGAGGCCCTAAGCAACATAGTGAGACCCTGTCTCTAAATAAAACATAAAAAGGGCTGGGGATGTGACTCGGTGGTTAAGTGCCCCTGGGTTCAATCCCTGGTATGGGGGGGGGGCGGAATATCACCTAATAGTGAGGACCAGACTTGTTTCATTTTATTATCAAAAGTTTATGGGGACGGGGGATATAGCTCAGTTGGTAGAGTGCTCACTGCTCATGCACAAGGCCCTGGGTCACTGGAGGCAGGCAGGCATGCCCTTCAAGGGAACACTGGGACCCTGGGCCCTTTTCTCTCTCTTCTCTCTGCTTCTTGGCCAACATAAGGTGAGCAGCTCTCCTCTGGCACATTCTCCCACCGTGAGTTACTCTGCCATTACAAACCCAAAGCAAGATGGCCAAGTGACCACAGGCACAGAAAGTTGTTTATCATCCTGTTAGGTTGTTTTTCTCAGGTATTTGTCATAGTGACAGAAAGATGACCAACATTTTTTTTTTCTAGTTTTTTACTTTCTTGGTTCTTCCCACTGATTATGATGATTACTTCTATAATAGGTCAAATAGAGCCCCCCACCGAAAGATATATCCAAGTCCTAACCCAGTACCTTTGAATGTGATCTTCTTGAAAACTAATAGTCTTGTTTTCAAGTGTAATTAAGGATCTCAGTGTGAGATGATACTGCATGTAGGGTGATGAGTGTCCTTATAACAGACAGGAGAGGGAAGTTTGAAACACAGAGGCCCAGGGGAAATGCCGTATGAAGACACGCGGACTAGAGTTATATTGCCACAAGCTAAGGAAGGCCAGAGTCCCCAAACATTGGAGGAAGCTGGGAGAGTTTCTCCCCCATAATTATCAGAGGAAGTATGGCTCTGATATCACCTTGATTTTGGATTTCTGGCCTCCAGAACTGTGAGTGAACAAACCCCTGTGGCTGGTAGCCTTCCAGTTTGGGGTCGTTTGTTACGGCAGTAGGGAACTAACAAACTGGTACAACTTTCATCTCAAAACTCCAATCCCTGCACTTCTTCCTGCTCCGCTCTTCCTACGGATGATCTCATCCTGTATTTTATTAATAAAATAGATGGCAGTCCGATGAAAAATCGTTCCACCAAACCTATGAACTCGCATGCATCTGTATGCTAGGCCACCTTTCTATCAGAGGCTACTTGTCCGCTACTCTTTCTTACTCAAGAATATGCTCAGTTATTCTTATTTTTGTTCTTTTACTATCATCCGTATGTACCAGATCATTTTCATTGGCTCAAAAACACGCCTTGATATTGTCTGTCTTAAGGGTGTGTGTGTTTATATACATGTTTTCATTTCCTTGATATGATACCCCTCCTCTTCAATTTTCTCTGTTCCCACTGATATTTATACTCCTCTAAAGAACTGTCAAGATTCACTATTCCCACTTTCTCACTTTCTCTTTTCTGCTCAATTTAATCATTTTTTTCTTTCCATCACTTCACTGAAATACCTCCTATCAAGGTCTCTAATATCTTCAATTGTGCCAAACCCAATAGCTAGTTCTCTGCTTTCACTTTTCCAAACTTACAGGAGTCTACCCCTCCCTCCTACCAACCCCTTCCTGCTCTAGGCCTCTGTAAATCTTACCCATTATCATTGCCAGAAGAGGTTGAAATAATTGGAGAATGACATTTGCAAGTAGCTAATAATCCCAGTCTTTGTGCTTTTTGGGTGTGTCTTTTTAAAGCTTGATACAGGGTTTAGGATTAATTATCTCGTTTTACTTTTATCACACTCATGTACATGAGCCAAATGTTTTAGGAGGACATTTAGAGGTGAACTGAAAAGTCACAGTAATAAAAACAATTATTTTAAAGCAAAACTGGAATCTCTATTAACAGGACTCACTGATAAAACATAATTACAGAATAAGATTGCCCAATCCTGTAAGGAAACTAATTCTACATTCCTACCCTCGCCCCCCCCCCCCCCACCATGTGTTATGCTTGCTGTTCCTTCTGCCTTTGTGGCAGAAAAAGAATGCGGATAAGTGCTATGCTTAGTTCTCAGAGTAAGATTCTAAGTTGGGAATATCCAGAGTGAGGTTGGGCTATGGATGAGTTCGTGAGGCCAGATGTGAGACTTGAAAGAGAGTCTCATCTGACGCCAATGTTTCTACGTACTGTCCTGATATGACAAGTGAAGACTGGCAGGAATCCAGGTTAGTCCTGGAGGGAGCAGAGCTGGGAGTGAGACATGACCATGATTTGTGTCTTTGTTCATGAATATGCATTTTCCCCGGGGACCTATCCAGGTTAAAGCAAAAGGAGGAGGAGGAGAAGGAGAAGGAGAGGACACAGCAACCATCACCCAACACCATGCAGGGAAATTGGCAATTAAACCTTCCTATGCTTTCCGCTCTCTGGAGTGATCGCTTTTCTTTTGCCGTATTTCCCCCATGGGATTTCCCAGGCACTACTGGTGCTGACTTACCATGTTCTCTTTTTCATGCCACTTCCCCCACTCTCCTGCACCTGTCCATATACTTCCCAAATAACTACTTCCTCTCAAAGTCTTGCCTCAGGATGTTTTGATGGCGGTATGAAAGTCAATACATTACCTAAACTACTAAGTGTCTTGGTCCCAGAAAAGTGTGTGCTTATATTACAGGTTGAATTGTGTCCTCCCAGGTTTTATTTTTTCAGTTCTAAGGATCAAATCCAGGGCACATATACATATGCAGGTACTCTACCACTGAGCTACAAACCCAGCAAGTTTGAAACCTTAATTCCTCAGCACTTTATTTAGACATAAGATCTTTTGAAGATGTAATTAGTCAAGATTAAAGTGAATCCCTGTGTATTAGTCACCTTTTTTTCAGCTATAACCAAAAGACCTGACAAGAACAATTGGAGGAGAAAAAGCTTATTTGGTGCTCAGCATTTTAGAGGTCTCAGTCCATAGATGGTCAGTTCATTGCTGTAGGTCTGAGGTGAGCAGAATGCCATGGTGGATGGGTGTAGAGGAGGAAAGCAGCTCAGGACATGGCCACCAGGAAGCAGAGAGAGACAGTGTGTTTCACTCAGCAGGGACAAAATATATACCCCAAAGGCACAACCCCAATTACCCACCTTCTCCAGCCACACTCTATTGGCCTACAGTTACCACCCAGTTAATCTTTACTAGGGGATTAACGCACTGACTAGGTTAAGGCTGTCGTAACTCAATCATTTCATACCTAAAACATCTTACCTTATCTTGTTAGAAATACTGAGTTGCCACAAGACATCCAACATGTGCTCAGGAATGGGTGGGCGAGGCAAACTTGTACTTCTGCAGAACCCCTACAGGGAATCCATTGAGCAAGCACACCTGGCAGTCTGCCAGTTCTTATCCCTAATGAAGCACTGTCCCTCACTCGGACAGGAAGAGTTCAGGGGAACAATCTACTCGATTAAATATTTTAAAATTGGGGAAGGCATGAAAAAGGGCTACAGTTGTGATTGGATACCTGTTAGAAAATTGAAAAATGACTCCATTCTGACCACATCGTTTCCCAACTTAGCATGACTCCATTATACACATGAAATCTAAGTTACAGTAAACATGCCTGTGTTGCATTATAGGCTTAACTTTGAGAGAAAAGAAAACATAAATCTTAACAGTCTTACACATGAGTTTTGGGGGGGATACTTCATATCTAAACCATAATACCCTAATCCAATATGACTGGGATATTTATTAAAAAGGGGGGAGTAAATGGATCAAGAGACAGACATGCACACAGTTATGGAGAACACCGTGTAAATGTGAAAGCAAAGATGGGGGTAGCTATGGAAGGAATTGTGTCCTTGGAGAATTTGTATGTTGAGATGGAAACTCCCAATGTCACTGTCTTTAGAGACAGGGCTTCTAAGGAAGTAATTAAAGTTAGAAGAGGCTATAAATGTTGAACGCCGATCTGATAGGATTAGTGTCTGGATGAGACGACACATCGAGGGGCTAGGGTTGTGGCTCAGTGGATGAGCACTTGCCTTGCAAGTGTGAGACTCTGGGTTCGATTCTTAGCACTGCACATAAATAGATGAATAAAATAAAGGTCCATCAACAAATAAAGAATAACTTAAAAAAAAGAAGACACATCAAAAGGATCCTTTCTATCTCTCCACAACCATCCTGTACCCTTTGCCATGTGAGGATACCACCTTCTGTGACCCACAGCCTGACGGAGCTGGGCCTCTATCGGGGTGTTTCTGCAGGACAACTAGAGACTGACTCAGATCTTGGACTTGCTCCGAGGGTAGAATTGTTTCTGCCACTGTCCAGATTTTGATTTCCATATGACATCTCTCCTGTACTTTTTAACAGATCTTGAACTTTTATTCTTTTGCTCACTTAATATGCAGCATTTATAGCAGGTTACTGTAAGCAAATGTTTTATTTCCGTATAAAAGCAAGTAAATAAATATGATGCTCACAACAACTTTCTTTTCCTTGGTGTTCAGGAGAAATAATCCCAAACTAAACTTTTAAAGAAAGTCCCAGAAAAAAATGAAATACGTTCATCAAAATTTAAGGAAAATTAAGGAACCAAATAAATAATCTAAGTCCTAGGGCAGAAAGAGCCTAGGAATTGGGATGAGAATGTTTGGATTCTAAAACTGGTTTTGCTGATACTCACCAGGTAAAGGAGTCGGTCTGTCTTCCTTACAGCCCCATTATTCATCTGCAGGGTCATGGAATTGGACTGAGAAACCTCTAGAGCACAGAGGCTTTTTAAAATTCCAGTATTCCTGAGATTTCTGTGACTCATCCCCACCTGTGCCAGGCTCTGCTCCTGGCAGGATGGGGGGCCATGAAACTGATGAAGTAGACCCAGGTGGGGGCTGGAGTCTCTGGCTTTCCTGCCTAATTCAAATGCCAGGCCCAACCAACATCAGCGCATTGGCCAGCAATGACCTCGTGGAGATTTGTCAAATGCTCAACATTTATATCCATAGATTTTCTCATTATTATTTTCAGCTTCACTGCGCATTTTGTTTCATTTTTTTTTAAATTGTTTTGGAACACTCTGTATTGCTAGAAACTTTGACAGTATTGGCAATCGTGGTAACATTTCCCCCCACACTGTGATTTAATGTGCAGCTCGTCTTTTTCCAGAGCATTACCTATTGCAGATGTGTGAGCTCTGTTTTCTCTTGTTCCAAGATCAGTTTTTCTGCCTTAGACGTGATGGACCAAAGAACTGTTTGGATTTAAAATATTCTTTCTTTTAAGGTTCTTTGGCTCTATTGTCATTAAAATAATAAATTATGAGATACAATTCAATGTTCTATATTATCCTATAAAAGAGTATATTCTTTTATCTTTGAAAGAGGTGTCGATGCTGGAATTCAGAGGAGGTAGAAGATCAAAAATGAGTTATGGCACTGTGGAGCCTTCATGAAATGAAGTGAAGTTTGGTTTGGGCATTAAAAGAGTGTTCTTAAAGGCAGTCATGGGGGGAGGCCTTATTGGAGAAGGACTGATATGAGCAAGAGTCAAATAAAAAAATCATTGGACACGTTCGGAGATGTGTCTAGATCTCTAGTGTGGATTAGATTAAAAAGCACATGAAAGTAACTGTTGAATGGGTTTTCTTTGGGGATAATGAAAATGTTTGAAACTAGATAGACTAGATAGAAGTGCTGTTTGTACAACATTGTACTAAATGTACTAAATGCCACAGAATTAACAAGTGTTAATTTTATGCTCTATGTTAACTCCATTAAAAAAGGAAAAGGAAAACAAAGGACCTTGGAATGCAGGTCCTTATGATTTCTGCTTAATCTGGCAAGTCATATGGGGACCGTGAAGATGATGGAAGCTAAGAGGTCACATGACCAACATAAAAAATATTCAAAAATAAAAAACATGGTGAGGATCAGGAGATAAATTGAATGGGAGTGTATGTGAGATGGGGAGACCAAATATATGGCTATTAAAGTGGTCTACCTCGTAGGTTAAAAACCAAAGTTATCTTTTCTTGGAACAGGCCTTTGTGAAAATTTCTATACACACACACAAAGCTAGAGAAAACAGTTCAATAAATTACACACACATACCAACCAAATTAAAAAAAAAACTTTTTAACATTTGGTTGAGTCTATCCACTATCCCTCACTCCTCTCCCAGCTCTCCTCATACACACATTGTTTCACGTTGGATCCTGCAGTATTTTAATGCAAACTCTAGACATCATAGCATTTCACCTTGAACAATAAACAAACAAATCTTCAGAATCCTTCCCCTTCTTTTTCTTCCTACCAGACAATGAGTACAGAAATAAGGACAAATTTTTAATACAATCAAATCTTCTCCTGATTGTATAGAATATAAGTTTGAAGAGTTGGATTGTTCTCATTAGATCTACAGAGGGACCATATATTGCATTTAGCTATCATGTTTCTTTGGTGTCTTTTATCCTACACAATAGTACACTGATACTTTTTTTGTATACCACTGATTTATTGGAGAAAATGTGTCATTTGTCTTCCTGAATACCCTGCATTCTGAGTTTGACTGTCTGCTGCCAAATGATCCCATCTCAGGCCAGGGGAAAATACTTCAAGTTGGATCCTGTTTCCTATTGACATGAAGATGGTGCTGAGAGACAATAACCAAAGAGCTGGAGTGTTCATCGTTACTGGTTGTTATTGCTTCTAGGTATTTTCAGAGGAAAGAGCTAAATATGTATATCTATATGAGAGAAGACAATGCATAAATTTATGATTTGATTTTTAAAATCAAACTTAAGATAACATGGTTTTATTTAACTGCTGAATATTTGTATATATTGTCTCATGTTGAAAATATTAACGTTTAATTTAGTTAATGAGATTATTTGTTTATAAAATGACTTTAACATAGCCATAATATTCCTACTAACAATAAGACTACTGAAGAAAGAAGCTTATATCTTGATTTCCAGGAGCCATCTTGGATATCCTTTCTTCAATATTACTCACATTGGTGATGTGCCAGTCCCCGGTCACTTACTTTTGAATGCCTGTCAAAACTGTCTTTCCATTTCCACACCTATTCTCTTTGCTCTAATTGTTTATCTAATTCTTCTGAACCAGATTATTTTAACAGTTTCATAATCTGTCCCTGTCCCACCCAATCTACCCTTCCAAGACAGTACTTTCATTTCTGTCAGAGTATATTTCTGAAACAGATTTGATGCAAACAAATAAGCAAAAACAAACAATCTTCAGTGACTCCTCATTATCTGCATAATGGAATCCAGACTCCTTTCCCTCCAGGTTAAAGTCCTCCACAGGGTAATACAAACTCACCAGCCTGCACAGTCTCCAGTTTCCAGAACTCCTGTTTGCAGCTCTGCCCTAACAGGATAGAGAACTGTGGATAGAGAACTCAGTACTCCTGTGCGCCTCTGCAGGAAGGCTCTTGATACAGGAGGGTCTGGGGAAGGTCCAGTCCCACAGGCCTTTGGAGAATAACTTGAAGAGACCTCATTAAATGCCTCTTTTTTCATCCTTAAATCTCTCTTTAACCATTTCTCCTCATCATTTGACCCTCTTTCTAAGCACATTTAATCTTGCTAACTCTTACGAATCTTTTTCTTGAACTTTTTAAATAGAAACTTTACATTTTATCTGTTTCCTACACAGAATAATTAGCTCACACCTTGACACTTGTATCTGTAAAACCACCAGTACATGTAGTAAAACAATGGTATTTCTTGGTAATAGGACTTATTATCCCACAGTTTAGCAGCCATATTTTACAATTTAAATATCTTTTTCCATTTCATCCATGCTTCAATGATTTATTTATATTTTATACAACTAGTTGCTCAGATATCAAAGAGCTCTCTGCTTCTTCTTTAACATGTAACTTTAAACTGCCTTGCTTATGTTTTATTCCAAGATTATACTACACCCCAGCAGGACAAAAATTCACTTACTTCTTTCTTTTTACTTGTATAATTTAAAACTTCTTGAATAATATAAAAATTTATACAGACCAATATTCCAATTGTCATTCAAAATTCTGCTTGCATGCCGTCTTCTTCATGATTTCTATCCAGCACGGAGAATTCCAGGAGTTTATCAATGTCCCATTTTAGTCATTTGTGTCATTAGGCCTAGAACTATAATTTGCCTAGGTCTACATATGTCTTCATTGTTAGGGTACATTTTACTCAAAGGGAGGCCTTTTCTTATACACATTAATGTCACTCAGAAACTTATTAAATTGTAACTTGAAACACATAATGCAATTTACAATTACCCAGATTTAAATAATCTACTATTATCCTTGTTCTCATTAGATTTTCCAGAATTTAATAAGAAATAATATAAAAGAAGAACAATGGGCTTTGTTGATAACCCAATACATTTTACAGATCCTCTCACCACACAAACAGCATATTTCCCCAATTTTACAATCAATTGCATGGTCACACTTGTTTCTTTTTGCTGGTTCAATGGAGAACTGACTGCCCCCATGTTATTTCCCTGTACTTGTCTGTGCTTTTTAAAACTCTTCCCCATGTTCTGATTATTAATTGTCCTTTCATTTGAAATTACTGTGACTAGTGACAGTTCCTGAAAAATCACTCCTTTACAAAAGAAGAGCTTATATATTGGAAAAATGTGTTCCACCTAACAAACTACCGATATGCATTCTGGAACTGAATTTATTGAATCCTCCCTGAAGTGTGTGTGTATGCTTGGGCGGGGTACATTGCAAGGCATCATCATTCAAGTCAGGTACTCAGAGACAAATAAAGGAAAACAGGACCAGTTGGTACCTGAGGAAGTGTGGGTTGTATACAGATGTGCCGAAAAAAAAAAATCACACATAAAATAAACTGTTAATAAATGTAATTATTCCACTGCTTCCTCTTGTAAGTCCTTTCCTTAGGGAACTGTAAAAAAGCCAGATGCTGATCTGGGAAATGTCCCAAAATTATTCTTTTGAAAAATATTAACACACTATTACAAAAGGTCTTGCCTGGAATTATACTGAAACAGCTCTGACAACTACCAATGTTTACAAGCAATGGCATATTGGAGCAAAAGTTATGATTTGAGAGTGACCACTTTACAATGGATTAGGAGTAATGTGAGCTTTAGAATTGTTTTTACATCTGATCCCATTTCCAAAGACACAGATAGAGCTCTTCCTGTGTTTGGTGGTGTTAAACGTGAGAGAGGTGTTATTGGGGTTGTTCCTAGTGTGAAGTAGCTGTCCAGCCCCTCTACCTCCACTGGGGCAGCGGTTGGTAGCGAATATCATTATTGCTGCATCTGCAGATCCCAGGCGAACAGTGCTGTGGCGCCTGCCCTTCTCTCTCTGCTGAGTAGTATTGAAACTTGTGGATTTTATTTGAACTGAAAGGTGGAGGGAAGAGGATACCATTTCTCCTTTCTTGCTAAATGCAGGAGAGTTCCTCTGTGATCACAGGGCTATGGTGGTGAAATCAGGCAGGGGTAATGCTGAAGCACACCTGTCACTTTATGAAGCTCAGCATTCACTGTTTTTATGGTAGCAATTTTAGCATCTGGTTTAGTACCCTGACAGAGTAAGAACTTACAAATGTTTTTGTGGATTAGAAGATTTTGAATTTTAAAGAAGACCATGAGCTTACTAAATGGAAGAAAATGGTAATATCAAGCTTTGGTGCCAGAGGAGTTTTGGGAATGGAATTTTTAAAATAAGAGGACATAAGACTTCTAATATCAATGGCCCAATGCAATTGGAACTAGATCTGTGCTGCACAGTAAAAGAATTTATAGTGTGGTTTGACTTTACACCAAAAGATCAAAACATAAGGGTTGGCATAATGGTATGTCTATAGTATGGGATATGATGATATGTCTAACTCTTTTTCCATTATGCAAAAGAAATATATTATGAATGGCAAGAACCTTATGAAAACACTAGAAAGCTAAAGTAATGGTCCTGTGAAATGAACCACCTGGTTCTTATTAAGAACTAACCATCCACCAAATTATCTTGGGTTCTATGTAGTCTAGTGGATTTGGGGGAACAAAAGAGTTACTTAAGTATGTTTATAAAATGTACTGTTGGATGAAGAAAAAAGTGAAATGTAATGAGTGGTTTTAATCTGAAGAACACACAGGCTATTTTTGCCACGTGGTGACTTAAACTGTGTATGACTCCAAAACCATTCTTGAAATCATGTGGTGAGTACTTTTAGGGTTGGAAGCCAGTCCTACTTAATTAATTAGACAGAGGATAACTATGCATACTCAACAGAGTTCAAGCTAAGAGGGAGAGATTTTTCACTAGTGCTCAAGTACTTCTAGTCTGCATATAAGAAGAATTCTAAATTCAAGAGGATGCGCACTAGATGCCACAGTGAACCATGAGCAGATTGCTTGGTGCATAAACAAAGACCAAGACAAAAGGCAAGGGAGACACTGTCTCTGAATTATCACTTCAAATTTTGCTCATTTGCCCAAGTTGAAAATATTTTATGCTGTTGGTGTGTTGAACTGAGATTCCCCATGTCTGCCCTTTTTAGGCTTCTATAGAATTTTCCATTTTAGAACTTGCCACAGTCATATTCCTAGTTTACTTGTAGATTTCCATTCCCTAAAAACCCATCATGTGGTTAAATGAAGGTTCTGTCTTGGATTTCTTTGTATCCCCAACACTGAGGTCGGTGGCTGATATCAACAAAACACACAGCAGTTTAGAACTGCCCGAATTCCCTAGGACACCACAATCTGAAGACAAAGTAGGGTGAACACCTGTGAACTTTAAGGTTACGATTTATTTCCTTCCAATGGAATAAATTATAATGGAGAACTGAGTTTGGAAAACCACTAAACTCTTCAGTTAATTATATAACTTGCAAAATTTTCACTTGGATCTAAGAAAATTCATAGATACACCAATTGAAGTATTTAAACTCTTTGAGATGGGAAGAAAACTTAATATACTTTCCAGAGAACTGCCCAGGCAGTGGAGAATGGAGATTATCCTGTCTTTAGGAGGAGTCTGAACAACAAGACTGCTTTAGGGAAGCTGGGAGGGTGTATAACTACATTTACTGTTAGCTCGGTGTATGTGGATTTTTGTTTGAGATTTCTATCTTATACCTATAGTCAATAGCAGTTGGATGAATAGGACTTTATTCCGGAGTAAAGAACATGTTTAGAAAGACAAATGAGGATATTTTCACCTAAGTGTGATATTAAAAGACTGAAATTATCCAAAGAAAGACTGTAAAAAATTAAGAGAGCAGGAGGGAAAAAGAGTTTTGTTGTTGTTGTTGTTGTTGTTTAAGTCCCCAAATTTCTTTAGTGAGGGTTGCTGAAGAAAGATCCCAAGAGGATCAAATGGAGAAGAGGAGGAGATGGAGATAGTGAGGTATACACAATGGAGGTAGGAAGGTGTCACAGAGGGGACTACTAATGGTACAAATGATGGCGATGATGAAGATGGTGATTGTGCGGTAGTGGTTTAGCAGGAGCTGTGTTGGCATGTCACTTACACCAAGCCATTTCATCCTCCGAGCAAATAATAAGCACTAGTATTATCTACATTTTACAGATGTGGGAATTGTCACTTATCCAGTCACACAGCTGAATAATGAAGAATGCAGGAACAAACTGAAGCAGGCTGACTCTAGAGCCTGAAGAAACAGGACTTGGAATAAAGTTGCGGGAAACTTGTCTCTTTCCCTGAACCAGGAGGTCACCAGATATGTGTATCAGGGCCTATGATGGACTCTTCTTCAACATTTAAGCTACTCATGAGAATATTATAAAGTTACCTCCAATGTATTCTAATAGTTCAAATAAAAATACATATTAAAAAGACATACCAGAAAACAAATAACAGATTTCCAAGTAAGGCCATAAATGCTCTCTTAACCTATAATATAGCGGTTGTATAGCTAATTGTTCATTTCCACTTCTAATAGACATGCTTATAAAAACTTTATTTTTTGTTTCTTCCTTTCCTATATCTACCATCTCCTGTTTTCTTGTTCTACACTGTGTGTGTTTGTTCCTGGTTTAACAGCATAGCACTGTAGCCATTATGTATATATAATTGTTTCCATAGAACATTCTCTGGCTGTGGTGTGGTCAGATGGGATTGTGGCAGCTCATAGAAGACCCAATATTTCTTTGCACAGTCACATTAGACACTAGTAGACCCCCCCAAGGAAAGTGTAACCAGCCAAGTAAGTAACTAACTGTCTGCTTCTTTGAGCACACACTGAGCAAGATGCAGGAGGGTCATGTGAGGGTAAATATCTCACCCAAAAGCTGTGTGTTGCTCTGTCCTGGCACCTGCATGTTATGTATTCAAAACTCAGGAAAGGGTTGTAATATTTTTGATTTTGTTTTTTTAAGACTCAGAAATATAATGTACAAATCACAAAAATGGGAAGTTATACTCTGTGTATGTATGATATATCAAAATACATCCTACTGTCATGTGTAACTAAAAAGAACAAATAAAAAAATTTTTAAAAAGAAATATAATGTACACTTCTGAAAAATTGATCGTTTGGCTTCTTGCCTGTTCTAAGTATTGTAAGTATCTTAAAAACTGTCTCACTAGAAAAAGGAAAATTAGAAGGGAAAAAAAGCTAGTTTCTTCCACCTTCTCCATCACCCTGTGGCCAATAAGAGAGCAGACTAGACACGTACCAAAAGTGCTTCAGTATCGGGGAACCTAGGCATGTGTGTCTAGTAGGTAAATGTTAAATGAGCACCAAAATGGAGCTATGCACTAGAAGAACCCTGTGTTAGGCTGACTCAACAAATGATGTCTTGGCAGAAAACTGATAAAAGGCAAAGACTGATCAGTACTTATGATGAAGTTTAATGTCTCCATTGTTGACTTTAGGGCAGAGTGAGATCTAATTTACCTTCACATGCTTAGCATCCACCCGCCTGCTTTAAGTCTGAAAAAATGTTTGCAACAATTAACAGCTTAAACCAGGAATCTTCCAGCTAGGTCCCCTGGGCAACAGACACTGTTCAGGCTTCCCTCCAAGGCAGATGAGGCAAGAGAGAAAGAGGGTGCCTGCAAGCCAGGCTCAGCCCCTACCTGATTTCACCCTACAGCCCTGCTTTTCTCTCTTTGATCAGTTTATACATCATGTCCAAAGACAAAGATTGCAATTGATAATAGCAATGACGATGATAGTCCTAAAGATTATAATCCAGTGTTTTAAATCATCATACATCTTTGAGGAAATTTTTTACTACATAATTTCACTTAAAAACTAGCTACCTTGGGGCTAGAGTTGTGGCTTAGCAGTAGAGCTCGCCTAGCATGTGCGAGTCCCTGAATTTGATCCTCAGCATAACTAAAAATAAAATAAAGATATTGTGTCCAACTACAACTAAAAAACAAACAAAATATTTTTTTAAAAAAACTAGCTACCTTGTAAAAGCTGGGGACAGAGATATTTACTTACAATTTCTGTTCAATGAGGTTATCTTGATATTGACAAAGATCAACTGAGATCACTTAGATTTGATTTCGATCTGTAGAAATACCTGGTGGTGACATTTTTACTTGGGGTTTTCACAGGACAATTGCAGGATTCATTGATGATAATAAAATAGCTCATAGTATGAACTGCATAGTATTTCACTTGTAATCCTTTTAGGTGTATTAGGAATATAAACCAGGCAGAAATATAAAATAGCGATGGGTGTGGTTTAAGGACGTCAGGCCTCAGAGACAACCCTTGGTAAATTAAGTAACCTCAAGTTCCTCATCTTTAAAATAGTGACCTGAATATTGACTTCCTGAGGTTTTGGGGATGACAGGAGGGATACAAATTGCCTTATGTCACAGGCCCTCATACCAGCTGCCATTTCTTTCCACCTGTGGGCAGAGGTAGGAAAAGTCTTGTTTCTGTTCTGTTGTGTGGCTCCCTAGTTTTTCTGAATCAGTATTTGTGACATGTATCCTTGGCTCCATATTCTGGTGGCCATATTGGATCTACTAGTTCTTGGCATTAATGTGAATATACTAGTATAGCAAATTGAGCAAACTCTTGTTCATAGCCAGGCAAGGAGCCAGTTTTGAAGTTCAGTTGTCCTGCCTCAGATATATGGAGTTTGTCAATTTTATATGTCTCTTTCTGTCCCTGACTTCCTTGTACATATTCCTGTCTTCTTTCACAGGAATGATTATTTTATGCAATCTTTTTCAGAGGTGATGGACATTATATTCTCCTTGTTACAAAAAAAATGAGCTTCTTGCACTTTGCAAGTTAGTATATACATTAAGGATGGACAGCTATATGGAAGACTCTTTTGCATTATTCAAAGCCTTCTTCTGTGGAAATATCTGTTTTGCTCAATGGATGATATCACTATTAGGCTGAACCATGACTAACCAGTTTGAAAGGATGCAAAAACATATTCATCAAGAATCTACCATGTTCTTGCCACTGGTAGACATTTTCACATTCATTATATCACTTAATCTAATTTATTCTTCTAGATATTCCTTGGGGAAAAAAATTAGAGGTTATATAGTAGAGTAGGGATAGGGAAAGGAAGGCTCAACTACGTTTTAACTCTATGACACCGGCTTGTTTCAAATTTTGTTGCTTTTAAGGTGAATGAAATGATCTTTGATAGTCAATACCTGGAAAATGTGTACTTATATCATACAAAGCACAAGAATAATTATGAAGTCAGCATGTATCATATTATTAGAATAATAGTGCATGCTAATAAAAGACATTCCTATTTATGCAAACAGGCTATAATGTATGTGTAACATGAGTCCATCCATTTGAACAATGGGCTCAGATTGCGGATAGGATCTGCCCAAGCCAATTCTTAGCAGTGTAAGAACCAGTGGTGCTAAGATACAACCTCAGCTGGACTGGGATTTTCCAACAGAGAGGATGTGACTCCTTTATAAGAAAAAAAAAGTGACACCATTGTTAAGTGTTAATATTTTGAAATTTTCTTATGCACAATGGAGAAATATACTTACCAAGAGGAAGCTTGATAATTTATTCCACAATCACATCATTCAGTCAAATTAACGGCTCAAAAGTCAACTTAATCATATTTAAAGAAATGTTTTAAAATCAGGCTTCTGGAAATTTTCGCATTTAAAATCATTGGTGTGGCTCAAAGATTCAGATAGCCTGACAAAGAACATTCTTTTGCTGTTTTTCTTTGACTTCCCTCCAGGTCATTTCCATAGATTCCAACCTCTCAGTGAACAATTCTTCTTGTCAAAAAATAAGCAGTCCTCTTCCCAACCACACCCTGCCTGTAGTTGGGGGCATCCAAGAGTCCTGTCTTTAGGAGCTATGGAATGCAGTCCTGCCTGGTATTCTCTGCAGGAAATGTAAGAGAAGCAGAAAGACCCAGGCAGTGATGAATCACCTCTTCCTAACTTTCAGCTCTGTGGAGCCAGGTTTCTCTTGCCTGAGGCAAGGTGGCCTCCCTTCATCAGTACACTTCAAACTAAGGAGCTGCTTAGAGTACTGGGAGGTGCACTGAAAACAGCAGGAAAGTATTGAAAGCATAATTATGGAAAGGTTAAATAAATACCTCCTTCCTTCTCTCCCTCCCTCACTCTCTTTCTCTTACCTTAATGCTATGAGGGGTTGCATTTGGAGCCAAACAAGTGCTCCCACTCCTCCAACACATAGTAGGCCAAAGAAGCGTTTGTTTCCTGCAAGTAGGACCTGGGTTCAGCTCCCATGACCACACAATCTCTATTTAAAAAGAAACTTCAATGACCAGAAATCCAGAAGTACCTGGAGTAATTGGGGCTGCAAGGAAAAGGATGATTAAAAAAAAAAAAAAATGCACTCAAAGCTCTCAGAAGCTCCTGGAAAAAGATGAATGTTCTTCGCTAGTGTGGGCCAGCAGGGAATTAAGCCAGCAAGATCCTTGGAGTCTCTGGAAGAGCTTTGGGGGAAGAAGCAGCGCCTGCTCACCCCTACCTCTCAGGGGATTTACAGTAAGCTTTAGAAGTCATTTGTTTCTCTTGCTTCAAATACTGTCTTTATTTAAAAAAAAAAAAAAAAAGCGCCTTTTAAAATGGAGGTCTTGATTTGGCTTGTTTGAAAATGTTCTTTTTTCGTTTACTTTGCTGCTTAAGAGATCGGGAGAGGGAGCAGGTTTGATGAATATTAGAAGAAAACCCTTTCCTCAAATATAAGAAACCAAGAGAAAAAAATGTAGGGAAGACTTCTTGACGTTTTATGCTGTAACTGTTACATTTCCTGGAAGAGGAAGCTGCCCTGTAAATACTTGTAGTTATTTAAACCTAGAATACATGGCAAAACTGTACAAAGGAGGCAATAACATATCTGGAATGAGGTAAGAGAAGCAGAAAGACCAGTAAAATTTGCTCCATTGATTGGATCTAGAAAGAAAGCAGGATTAAAAGTAGGAGGGCACAGGAGTTTTAGGCCTGAAGCAGTGGATTCATATCAGTGATGGAAATCAACTTTACCTTGGTGCTGGGATTTGTACCTTACTAAATCCATATAAACCTTCTCTCAGAACCCAACTCGGTTTGCATTTCAAATCCATGGCTAGACTGGAGTGATGGCGGGGAAACATGGTATTTGGTGAATTTACTGCCAATAGGGAGCTAAAAAATTTTTGTTTTTTTCTAAAAAATAGATGATAATTCTTGGGGACTGGGAATGGAGACTTCACTACTATCTGATAAATGTTCTCTGCTTTCCTGTCCTGGAACTAGAATATCCCATTTCCCTTTTCAAGTACATTGAAAGAAAAAAAAAAAAAAAGATGAAACACACATCTATCTTTAGGCAAGGTTAACCATGTGCACTGGGTACCCAATATATGCTTTATATGTCTTACATAGAATCCTTTCAACCATCCTGATAAGTATTAATTACATTTTATAGAGTTATAGATGAAAAAATTTAGAGTCAAAGAAGTTAATTAGCTTATCCAGGGTACTCAGCTGGGATGCAGAAAATAGAAGGCAATACCAAATTGACTTGATAACCAAATTAATGCTCTTCTTCCCAAACATTGAGTTTAAAGTCATCCATGAAGTGTGATTTGAAGGTCTCCAAGAAGTCTTCCTTCCCAGGAATACTCACATCATACATGATTTTCAACACTGTGTTCAGGCCATCACAGCCTCTCTGACATCAGTTAGAGGCCTCAGTTTTCTTTTTCTCTGCATTTGGGTGGTACCTGCTGACTCTTCCAGTTGGGGATGATCTGGGCTGCTGGGCATGATCAACTCTAGGAGGTGCCAATCACATAAACTAGGGCAGTCCTAGTGGAGAATAAGTTCTCCCTAGGGTTGATTTGTTGGTTTGTTTTAATGGCTCCAATTTATCCTTATGATTTCATCTTTTTTTTTTTTAATGTCAAATTTGAAGCTGCTCTGTTATGCAGCCTTTTGTCTCCTCTTCAGGGTCATCAGTATTTAATACTGTGATTCAACTCCTGGAAGGGAATGTAGCATTTATCAGTAACTCCTGCTAAAAGAAGGAAAATTCACTAACGGAGGAATGTGATGAAGGAAGGAAACTGTTTTTCAGGAGAATTTTTTTGTTTCTTTGTGACTATTTTCAGTGTTATCCCATCTTCCTAATGACATTGGCTAAGTTGCTTGTCCTAGTGTTTTAAATTTTTTCCCCATATTTTTTCTGCCTACCCAAATTTGTTTTGAAAATTAAGCAAGATAATAGGAGTGTTGTGATCTGAAAATTACAAAGCACTCAGAACTGTCTTAGACACAGTACTTACACTTATCTTTCAGATGCATAGCTTTTTCATGTCATTTCCCTTTTTGCTGATGATCAAGGATAACATAGTACCTACAAAACATCCTTAATACCTGAGGCTCATATTTGGTAGCCTGAATCCTCTAATCCCCCAACTTCCAATTGGTTCTTTTTATTTATCCTATGTTCATCACCCAAGGTTAGTGAGTTTTTCTATACACATGCCTTTCTTCATGCATCTTATTCTAGAGCAAAACTGTCCAACAGAATGTTCTACAGTGATAAACATGATATGGTATCCATTATGGTAGCCACTAGCCCCATGTGGCTAATGAGTACTTGAGTACTGACAAATGTGACTGAGGAACTGAATTTTTTATTTTATTTTAATTTTTTCAAGTTTAAATTTAAATAGCCACATGTGTCTGGTAGCTACTGTGTTGCATAGCACAGGCCTAGATAATGTTCTCCTTATCATTTTATATCTAAAACATAGCCATTTGTCATTAGACAGGATATAGTTGTTTCATTCTTAAAGTCAACATCTGTGCTTAGGCATTTTCCTCTTTACCTTGTATCTAATGTTATCTAGGCTTCTGTAAGTTGCATTTTATATTTGCTCCTATCTTCTTTGTTAGGTGATAGGCTCCCCTGGGGATGTCTTAGCTCATTTGTGTTGCTATAACAAAATACCACAGGCTGGGTCATTTATGTACGACACAAATTTATTTTTCACTATTCTGGAGGTCCAAGATCAAGGCACCGGGAGGGTCAGTGTCTGCTGAGAGCTGTTCTCTGCTTTAAAATTGGTGCCTTGTTCCTGCATCTTCCACAGGGAATAGACACTGGGTCCTCACATATAAGAAGGGGGAGAAAAGATAAATGGGTTTCCTCAGACCCTTTTAGAAGGTGGCTAATCCCATTCAAATAGGCAGAGCCCTAACTTTCAAGGCCCCATCTCTCAATAACATGGCAATGGTGATCAAGTTTCAACATATGGATTGTAGGAGACAATAGGATCTGATCTAGGTCGGCATCCCTAGAACACTGATCGCTCTATGCCAGCACATTTACTGGGAGACTGTCACTGCCTGCCCTGAGTGAGAGTCCCTCCTTCCTTCATTTAATCAACCAGCCCACCCTCCCAGTCACTCCCACAGAGCCTCTAGTGTTCCTCAGACCCTGTGCTCAGCACTGTCTTCTGAGAGAGAGTTGGACAATCAGCTCAGGAGTTTCTGAGACTGCCTGATCCTCACCCTACAAACACAATCTTCTGTTTTTCTAATCCTTTTTTTTTTTTTTTTTTCAGTTCTTAAAGAAAAAAAGAATCCCTACTCAGTGACTTCATGGTAACAAACATTTCTGAGTGCCATCCCTCCGTTTGCTAAGCACAGAGGATGGAGACATGAATAGAAAACCTGGCTTTGGAAGCGCTCCAGCCCTTCAGGGAGAGGGAGGAGAGAGGCAACTCCAAACATCACAGGCACCACAAGGGTGGGTGGAAGATGTGCCCTGTTGCTCTGCCTCCCCCAACAAGGCAGTCTCTCCCAGTCCTCCGAGGCAAGCCACCTTCTCCAGGAGCTTCAGAACCCAGCAGCCCATGGAGCACATCGACCTGGGCAGAAGATGAAAAGTCCAACGTTGTTAATGTCCTTTCTTCCCGGCCACAACATTTGAAAGTATGGACCCGGACTCAGATGGGACACCTTTGGCAAACGTTCAGGCGCGCAGCATTTCAACTGATGGACTTTCTTTGTGGAACCCCATTCCCCAGGGCAGGGTAAATTGGAGGGTGAACCATCAGATGCTGACTTGGCCCACAGAGGCTCCTGCTGGCTGGCCGCGTGCCTCTGCGGGATGTCAGAGCCTGCGGCACTATCAGCTCCTGTCACTATCAGTATCCGGCAGGAGCCGGCCCTCGCCCCAGCCCGCCGAGGCCGGGAGGGAAAGGGAGCGGCCAAGAGGGGGGGAAGGGGGCGGCGCAGGAAGCTGAAGATAAGTCTCCAAATCGGGCTGAAGCTGGGAGTGGGGACAGCCGGGGGAGGGCCGGGAAGCGGTGAAGTCAGAGGCACAGCAGCGACTGCAGCTGAATCAATTTGGAGATAAAAATAGCTGCCTTGCCGCCCCTGCCTCGGCAATGATTTCATAAAGGTCTCAGCTGCGTTGCAGAGAAAGCCAGCATGTGTGTCCCCGCCCCTCCTCCAAACTGGTGCGCCGAGCAAAATAGCAACGACCAGGGGAGCCCAAAACACTCTTCTTCTTCTTCTTCTCTCCTCCCCGCTTCTTTCTTTGTATTGCTGTCTCCCACTCCGTCCTGAGCCCCCAGAGTGCCTCTTGCTTCACCTGTTTTTCTCTTTAGTGGAATAATTAAAGACTGGGACAAAGAAACGAGCTCTTCAGAGGCCGAAAGAGGTAGAGATTCCAGACACTCATTATGAATCCAGATGGCACGTTCCCCCTGACTTCCAGCCCCGGGGACGTCAACTCGATGACTGACCACTCTAAAAACTGAATGAAGCTCTTTACCAGACAGGAGCTTCATTCCTTCAAGAATGGATCCTGGTTAAATCAAACTCACCTGCCCGTTTCCTAGAGGAACATTTGTCTCTGAGCCTTCAAGGGAAAAGAAAACCTGGGATGGCCTGACCGTGACTGTCCCGGGAGATGCAGATTTAGGGATCAGTTTCTGTGACTGATGCCAGAGACCTCCCATTGTATCTGGAAAGGATTGGGAGGGAATGGAGGTTGGGCACTTCACAGAGTGATTATCCCTGCAGTGCGGGGAGGTAACCTTTCTGCTGCTACATCCTGACATTTGCATGGAAGCAAATGCATCATTGGTAATTGCACCTGAGTGTCAAAGCCACTTGATGTGTGTGTTCCAACCAAGGCATGAATGAGGACTTTAGTGCTAAGGGATGGGAGGCAAAGAAGAATTGCAGACAAATTATAGGAGAAGAGATAATGGAATTGGCCATAAAATGTAACGAGCTTGGATTGATGTTTCTTTTGCCCCCCTGCAAAAGAAATAGTTTCAGGTTAAATAACACACGGCTTGTGAAAGTGCCTAAACTAGAGTCTTGCTCTTAAGGACACTACTTAGTCCCATATGCTTTCAAATCAAATATGATTATGCACTCTTCAAGAGGAAATACACAACTAGTCACATTTTATTAAAGCCAAGAAAATCAACGGGTGTTAAGTATAGGCAAGATGTTCAGGTAGAATGCTAACACCTTCCTATTTTCATCCTTGATTCTTTTATAACAGGCAAACTTTAACTGCAGACTATCCACTCAGTAATTATTAAATACAGGACCCAGCAGCCATACTAGACACTGGACCCAAAGGCCTCTTAAATTGGGAAGCCCAAAATGAGCATCTTGTTGATTTTTTTTACATGTAGCTCTGAAATAATCATTCTCTTGTAATAAAAGAACATTTCCTGTCAGAGAGAGAGAGAGAAAGAGAACATTGCCAAACTCTCCAATTTGGCAAATACAGCAAACTATTATCAACCACATTGGGAATCTGGCTTTCTCATGGGGACCTATTGTTTACAGAAATATCTCAGCTGAGAAATAAGCAAACATTCCTCCTGAACTACTGTGATACAATTCACATGGCTTTTCAAGGATATTTATAACCATTGAGGGGAAATTTACTGAAAATTTAGAACCGCTACAAAGGTCCCCACTGGTGCTTCTGAAAATGTTGGTGCCCTTTGAATATCCTGATGACTGTTTTCCCACCGACAAACAAAGACATCTGAAGCATAGCCAGTTTATGCTGTGTTGGGTTCTTAATACAAATTAGCAAAAACAGAGGAAACTCAGGTTGAATGCAGTGTCCTTTGATAAAAATAGGCCAATATCTGAAATATAACCGAACTGTTTATTTTCTTATAAAACATACTTTAAATTCTGAAATACATTTTGAAATTCATCCAAACATCCTTAATCCTATGAGTATTTAAAACACAGCTGACAATTTTACAGACCTTCCTAGGAGCACTCTGGGATTTCCTGCTTCTGGGATGCATTAGGACAGAGCCAAAGATGCTTGACCTGCAAAGTGCTCGCCTGTTGCTAACTACAGCACACAGAGCTGAGGGGCCAAAGGACACAATAAGAGTGAAGTTGTGTTGGTTTCTGTGATGATTAAGAACCATTCTAAGCTTTTGAAATAAAGATGCCAGCAACTGTTTCTAGTCCTGCTATTAGTAGGACTTTCATCATCCTAGCTATGTAGTGATAAAAATGCCGAGGTTCATCTGTCAGATGTTAGGAGTGAAAAGAGTAAGGAAGGACATCAGACAGAAGTACTTCAGATGTTCAGGTCCAGCAGGATGGGATAAGGTGAATTGCCCTGACTCTAGCACAGCGATATACTGCATTTTTACATTCATTCCACCTATTCAACTGGTCTTGAAAGAAATAGTGGAAATGTTCAGATGCCTGAAGCAAAGAAGAAACTCAAAGTCTTAGAATGCCATGTAAACCAACCCTGGGCAGCTTTGGGGGAGATATCCATTTCAGTCCTAGGCCCAGAGAGCTGAGATTTCATGCAGGGTCCAGGGCACAACAAGGGCCCTATGCAAGGAAAGTGGATGGAAATGACATCCTGTAGAAGACCTTTGCAAAGACTGGCTTCTCCAAGAAAATCCCTCCTCTCTGGACCAGGGAAGACACATGAAATTTCTACAATGCTGAAACAATAAGAAGAGGGGAGAAGTAGGTTCCAAACTAGGTGGGATGTGGTTTATCTGTCTCTGATTTCCTCTCTGTGGGTCAAAGATTCATCTGGTCCAGTAAAGATAGCTGTTCCTGTCAACTCCTTCAGACCTAAAGGTAACACAACTTCCTACTATTGTTAATCCTATGGTGCTTCGCCATTCCTTGTCAATTTCTCTTAACTCTTTTTCTTGGCTTTGTAAATAGTCCATTCATTAGACTCTCTTCAGTTACTTCTTTTGAATGTGTCACCTGTTTTTGGCTGGGACCCTGACCCAAATAGTGGCTTTCTGATTCACGTATGGACCCATGAAAATTCCCATTTCAACCTTGCCAATATTTAATATTAACAGATTTGTTCATTTTTTGCCAATTGGATGAGTATGAAATGAAAATTCATGATGATCTTAATTTGAATTCCCTGATTAGTAGAAGTAGAGCATTGTTTCACATTTACATTGGCTACTTAAGATCTATTCCTCAGAGAATGTTTTTTTCATCTTTATTAGTATAACTTAAAGAATGCTTTATTTCTTCCTAATCGATTTTTAGGAATTTTGCATAGGTCCTAAAAACGAAGACTGTATCAATTGTGTCTGCTGCAAAATTTTTTTTCCCATAGTCTGTGGCTTTTAAAAAAGACTATTATGGAACCTTTGGTAGAATAGTATTTTTCAAAGAAGTGCAATTTATCAAAATTTGTGTTTTCATGTTTTTTGGCTTGCTTGAGAAATATTTCCATGTTCCATATCATTAAATTACTCTCCTACATTTTCTAAATTAAAAAATATCCTCCCACATATTTTATGCATCTGGCATT